>NC_142520.1:2777200-2832200 GCF_964205215.1 Stylophora pistillata
CATTACAAAAAAGGTGTGTTGTTCGTCTTTATCTTTATCTTTCTGATGTACTTGTTGGTCAAATTATTCCACAATAATTATGTAAATTTTACCAAATCGCCTCCACATAAACATCTGTCCCTTCAGGAATTTTCATTTATTTTGTTTCGTCTAATTGAGCCTGGAGAAATGACAAGGTCATAGCCCCTCTTTTTTTCCTGCGTTAATTTCCAGACCTTAAATTTTCAAACCTCTCAATTAAGTGCATTTTGACCTTCGTGGCAAGCACAATGTATTAATTTTTTTGCTTTAAAAATTCATAGCTGAACTTTGCTTTTTTTAGTTCAAAAGAGAGTTTGTTGTTCACCATACTGCCCATCAAAATTGTACCTATCATTTTCAAAAACAGGGCAGATATGCTTTTTTGCGGCCTGCTTCTAAAGAGAAAAATTAATCAAGTTTACAATCCTTACACAGTCACAATAACTGTGTGAACGTCCCCTGTTACAACCCTTCACCATCTCAAAGCTCACAAGTCTCATGCATTGAGCGTGGGACTCACGCAAAAATATTCAATCTTACACTCTCATGCTGAATTTATTATTTCTCGTGCATTAATGAAGATATGATTTTCCTTTTGATGCCTTTGAATTCGTGTCAAACACTTTCCAACTGTAGAAATTCTCAGATAGAGTTACTCTTACACCATTCATTGGTTTAATTACTGTGAGTTGTACATGCCAACCACAGAGCAGAACTCGGAACAGAGTCTCTCCACATACATTCAGAACGAAAAAAAAAAGAACATTTCTCAGCTACTTCATTATTTCTCAATTTTCTGAGGGACCATACAAACCAACTTGAAAACTCTGCTCATTGCTCTCAAACTGCTTAAGTTTGAATATGAGCTATTGACTTAGATTAACCATTAAAGGATCCTGAATATGTTCTAGACTATGTTCATTAAAAATAATTTATCTCATCTCATCTTCCAATTCTGTGACAGATATCCAGTAAAAAGTATCCACAATTGAAAGAGGTTGATGATGTATTAGGAGGAAAAGAGGCCTGGGAAAATGTGGACTCAACAGAAGGTATGTACCCCCCATAATTTAATTTAGTAGTTCTTGATCATAAATTCTGATTGTCTTAACTTTAACTTTAACTTTAGTTAAAGAGGGAAGTGCAAAAACCTGTTACAGTTTTCTAACCTACGGCCCTCGACCCACCCATCCCACCCCAGGGGAGGACATCCATCACAAAGTAATCTCGTGCATGGGAAGTTAACGTCTCCTACCCCTAACAGGACCTCCATTTATTCGTCCCTATCTGAGAAGACTAGAATATCTAACCATTTCTTGATGTTATAGAAAGGTAGCATATTCTTCTCAATTATTTTAAGACCTTGAGTGTTGGTCGGGCTGGGGCTTGAACCCTCGACCTCCCGCACAACAGTCCAGCGCTCTATCCATTGAGCTAACTGGGAGGCGCTCTGCATAAGATCAGTCCTGGAAAGGATTGTTCCTGGTAGGCATGAGTGACGTTTGCAAGGTACTGGAAGAGAGACGTGTCTTGTCCAAGAGTACCTTACAGAGATCTTAAATTAGGTTCAATTGGGATCTTTTGAGCCATACCAACCATATAATGTAATTTATTATTATTATTATTATCATTATTATTATTATTATTATTATTATTATTTAAAACAGAGCGCTGCCCCAAGTGTGAACATGACAGAGCCTACTTCATGCAGATCCAGACTCGGTCTGCTGATGAACCCATGACGACATTCTACAAATGCTGCAAGTGTGGTCATCGTTGGAGGGAGTGACACTAGACATCAGTTTCAGAAGAAAATTATTTTCCAAGTCTATTTAAATTGACATGAAATATCCCCTCCACTCCCAGGAATAATCTGTACAGAGCTCTCAGAAAAAAGAAGCCAGAAACGAAGGGAGTACAAAAAAAAAATGTCAGTGCTTTGCTGACCACCACAAGTGTTGTTTGTGGTTTACCTGCTTTCTTCCATTGACCAAGGGCCTGGAAGTAGCCATCAAAGGAGTGACTGATAAGTGATTTCTGCTCATATTTTCAATACATTTTTGACCCTCTATACCCTAACATCAGTATGCGTATTCTCTGTACTGTTCTCCACACATTTCAAAGAGATGATGACAAGGAGAATTTGTTTAACGATCAACAGCTTCTTTAGTTAGTGATTATTTGCTTTATACTCCTGACCTTAATGTGTGATATTGTAAGGATAATTACATGTAAATCACTCTTAAGTGATAGTAGTGTTTTGTTATGTTTTATGGAAAGAAAATCAACGCTCAGGGCTACCAAGATATTTGGTTTCATCAAATGAGTTGATAAATTTAATGTAAATTGGCCACTGTAAGAGTTTCTAAACCTTATGTTTCAAGCGTTAGCCCTTCCTATTTGCTATGATGAAGGGCTGATGCTTGAATTGTCAGCTTTAGAAACTCTACAATGGACAGTTTACATCGTCAACTTTGTTGATAAAACCAAATTATCTTGCTATACCCCTCCCCCTCCCCCTCCCCCCTCCCCCCTCCCCCTCAACGCAACACCACAGTTTCTTTAGAAACGATTAGATATCAAAATTTTCTTTGTCAATATGAATCATGGTTTAACTATCCTGAACATATTGCATATTGCGTATTGCGTATTGCATCAAAAGCCTCCTTACTGACTGTTCTACAATTCTTTTGATGTTAGTTCAGAGAATTTGGTATTGGATCAACTAATAATCCCCTGATTGATATGTTTCTCAATTCTCATCACTTGCATGTTTGATATTGAATTGACATTGAAGGAGAAATTATCGTGGATGTTAAAGTGTTAAAGAAAACAGCGGGAAAAGGATAACTTAGCACTTTTCGAACACAAAGCTTATTTAGTTAGGGGTATTCTGTAGATTTATAATTTTGTTACGATAGTTAAATATTGAGAACAGTGATCACGCCAATTCACGGGTAACCGTAACTTTTTTGTAATCCAAGGAAATTGACATTATCTCCATCGTGCAAGTGGTTTTGCTTTTATTCGTATCCATCCCTTAATGCAGCATTGTAAACACAATCTATTCCTTGCTAGCTTTCGATCCATTTATCCAATCGTTGATGTCTTTTTCTTTCTGCGGTGATAAGATTCCCTTCCCGCTCGCTGGGAAACACTCAATACCGTTCTGAATAAATAAACAGTCTTGAAGATCAGATTGAGTTCCAAGATTCGGTTGAAATCGTGATTTTCGTGCTGATGTACGTTTACTTGGCGATTTCTGTGCTCGTATAACCGGCATCCGCTTACTCATAGAAGTATGGGGAATGACAGCGCTCGCGTCCGACCCCATTAAAACAGTGGGTGTTGGTACAGGCAATGCTAAAGTATTTCTGTGACTGTACACAGTACAACCATCTTCAATATAAGCAGCTTTTTTAATTGTAAGAGAGGGCACTGCTTGTGATGTGTTCGATTCAGAACTTGTTAGGAGAATGGGCAGTTGAAACGAAGGAGTTTCGTGGGTTCTGCTGATGACACTGGAGTCGCTATGGACATGCCCTCTGACGTTGTTTGCGACATGTTCCACGTTGGACATCCATAAAATAGATTTCAGTTCTCTTGTACTGCGATAGCTGCTCAAAGGTGGTAAAGAGGAATCAATGGCTGAATCTTTTTCAAAACGGAACCAACGATAACCTTTGTTGTAGTCGTAATTCGACATACTAACAATATGATCACCACGAAAGACCTTTTCCCCAATAAAACTTGTTTAAACATTTACTTCCCAGTTTTATGTGCAGCTTTCAGCCCGTAGCATTGATGATTGAATCAACCGCGTACAATACCATTAGAAAAATGTAAGTTCGCAGTACAAATTTTCATGCAAATTCACAGATGTTCGCAGCAAATATCAAATAAATTTGCGTTCAAAGAAGGCCTAGCTTTATCTGCAGTAATTTCAATGACAAAAGGTTGAGAAAAGAGGGCTTAATTTGTTCTCAGTTCTACTATTGAGTACAGGTCTATTGTTTGTGGTGTTCATTTTGTCTGAGATCGTATTGACGTCATGCAGTAATTAAATTTGTTTGCTTTTCGATCGAGGAAAATACCTTGGAGAGCCAGTGAGAACTCAAAGTAAAAACAACTAAACTGCTAAAAGCGCGGAAAAACGCGGGCGACCTGGTCGTGATTGGTTTAGTTTTGCTTTTGATTGGTCGAGAAAGGGGCGCGAGTTTTCTGGATCAATCACAGAGGGAAGTCAAGCAAAATCAAAGCAATCCCGGGTTACTTTCGACATGATTAAAAATTGCCTTAATAAGGTCTAATTTCAAACTTTACATTGCTTCGGTCGATATATATTTGTTGAATTCAAAAAATTGTGATACAATGAAATATATGAAGTTCATATATTTTGAACTGCGGTATTAGATACGTATGATGCACGATCCTCGCAGTAGATAGCGTTATTTAAGCAATAGCGAAAATCAGACCTGAAAAAAATCAGGCCTGTACGGGATTCGAACCACTGACCTCTGCGATACTAGTGCAGCGCTCTACCAATTGAGCTAACAAGCCAACTGGGAGCAGGCCGTTAAGTTGATTCGTAATAAACCCGTGAAAGTGATAAATCAGATACAATGAAATATATGAAGTTCATATATTTTGAACTGCGGTATTAGATACGTATGATGCACGATCCTCACAGTAGATAGCGCTATTTAAGCAATAGCGAAAATCAGACCTGAAAAAAATCAGGCCTGTACGGGGTCAGTGGTTCGAATCCCGTACAGGCCTGATTTTTTTCAGGTCTGATTTTCGCTATTGCTTAAATAGCGCTATCTACTGCAAGGATCGTGCATCATACGTATCAAAAAATTCTATTTGAGGAAACAAACAAACAAACAAACAAACAAACAGTTGATCAAGACACTTTCAGTTGTGTGTATTGTCAAACAGTCGCGTATCAGTGTAAATGGAGAAACAAACAAACAGCTGTTACAAACAAGCTAAACGCGCAGAGAAGCTAACAGATGTGGGCCACAACAGATCCAGCGCTCGGCTCGACACTTTTTGTCTGATGGGGACTGGGATGGGATCAGCAGGTGCTTTTCTCTCTTTCGTTATTCTCGTCAATACAGTTCTTATTTGGAACATGTGGATACCAGACCAAAGATGTGGAACGTGCCAGGTAGATAATAATGATAAGCTAATAACTTGGTATGCAGTTTGACCTTTGCTAGCACAGTAAGGAGATTGTGAGAAAATGTCACATCGTGAGAAGGCAACTTACTGGCACGTACGCGGCGAGGACATTTGCGTCATTCACGCTCTTGCACTTGTTATCTTTGGGATTCGAGCACACTGGAGGTCCACGTGGTGATGGAGGTGTCGAAAACGCACCAACACACATTTCTTTTTAAATCACCTTTTTATTCTAGAAAACCAAAAATCTCTGCAATTACATTTGCAACTCGCTGAACATGTAAGACAACCTTTTCCCAAACGAAACAAAGATCATAATCACAAGTTTCCGGTTTCTTATCATAACGCAACAACGAAATGATTGTCTATAGTTTCCGACAGTTAGGTACAACTGGACCACACAGGAATCCTCTACTTTCGATATAATTCCTTATAAAAGGATAAACTTCTTAAGAGGTTAGGTTTAGAAATAGGTAAGTAAAGATCAATTTAAAAGGTTGGTAAAGAGGACAGTCCATTTTTATAATAACGCCACTTTAGTTCCCTATGTTTCAGCAAGGTACTGTGTTTCATCATACGCATAAAAAGAAACATTCACGCACGAGATCTTATTAGCAATTCTCCTTAATTCGGAGAATTTGTTAGTGGATCAACTAAAAATACCCTCGGTGAGTGATATATTTTTTTTATTCTCATTACTCGTCAACATGATATTTTATTAATATTGTAAAGAAAGTCAAGGGTTAAAGAGACTCTGTGTATAATACACAGCGTTGACAGTGACCAAACTTTTATTTTGAAAAGGGTACGGGCTGGGAAGTAGATCGCGATATCTCGATACAAAACTCCAGGGTCGGGTTGATCGATAGGGGGTTAACGTTAATCTTGGGATTTAAAGTTAACCTTGGCTTTAATTTCTCCTGTAAGGAGGAGTGTATAAGAGCTAGCGTTTTGTTGACTTCTATATCAATATGACTCGAAACTAATGGGGAAAAAATACAAAGAATAATTCCTTTGCAGAGCTATAAGTCTAAATTAAAACTTTATACTTGCCCCAGGTTAGGTTAACCGTGTTTTGAACAACCCGGCTCGGAAATATTAAAGACCCCCCCCCCCCCCCCTTAGCAAAGCAAACTGTGGGACGAATAATACCGGAAAATAAATCTTTGCCCTTCTACAATCGCTTTGTTTGATCTGATCACTTACGGTCTGTCATCGTTTACTTTTAATTTAGCTGAGGAGGCTAACATCACGAATGGTTCATGATCACATTCTTACTAAAGGAGTTTGCGAACGCTCTCTAAACATTTCCTGCCGCGAGAATAAACAATTCTGAACTCGAATGCTGAAACTCCACGCGAGTATAGCTTTCAACCGATACTCAACACCAGCGCTAAATTGACAAGATTGTAAATCTGTTGCAAATTAAATTTTATTCTCGCTTAATACCGCACGCTTTTGTGAGAACTACGCAGCCGGCTGCATGTTGGGTGGGGTGTTCTAGAACGAGTGATCGAACGCACTCTGGTGTTTTAGACATTCATCGATTCCGCTTTGTATTACACTGCGATCCAGGTTAGATTTCCGCGTGAAAAAACAAGATGCAACGTGTTCTGTTCAAATAGTCCGGCCATTTGGTCGTCTATCTCTCGAGCTGGCGTGGGTAGCAGACAAGTCATGTCATTAAGAAGATTGAGTTTCGCAAAGAGGAATGAGGAGAAGTTAACGTAGGAACGTTGGCACGTGGATGGGCTAAGGCCATTTTATTCACGTCTTGTTCATAGGAGGACAAATTACAAAAGTTCGCAGATACTGCGTGCGAGGAAGTTTTTAGGAGATGCGGGAAACCTTTCGATGTCCATTCTGACAGACAAGCCGTAATCAATCATTGTAGCTTATCAACGTGTCTTCTGTACACAGGTGAGTGCGTTTTTGTCTACCAATATTTTTAGAGCTTGAAAAACATTTCGTAGTTGCGTAAGTATTGCACTCTTCACTAAAGAGCTCCAGAGTCTTCGGGATTAACTTATTTGTTTCTCATCTCTGAATTACTGTCATTTATCTGCCGCCAATAGGCTGACTTTTAAATCTGCGCCTCGAACTATCACCCTGAAATAGCAGTCGCTAAAAATTGAAGCTTGGCAAAATGATTTCAACACAATGATTTTTTTAAAAGTTGACTCTGTCAGTGTGCCAAAATATTATTTAAAAAATGCTCTTCCCGGGGGAGGGGGTTTGTACGGTCTGAAATTGACACTCAATACTCTTTAGAACCGGGTTTTTGTAAATAGCTTTTTTCCTTTTTTTTTACATTTTCGGCGATGAAAAATTATTTTTGCTGGATTTTATTCAGGCCATAGCAGGATTGGGCATAAATAATTAGTGTTGGTTCGACTTAGCACCCCCTCTCCCCTCCCCTCCCTTCCTCCCCCATCCCAATGCCCTTTTATGTCATGACCGAGCTAAACCTATAGCGCTACTTAAAGTCTCAATCATGAATTTGAAGTGTGTTTGTTTCCAGCCAAACCGGATTGAAAGATCAAGAGGCTAATAAAAATTGCGACAATTAGGTGACTTACAGTTGCGTAAGGTGAAAATATGAGATACATAAAAGTCGGAAAGATAATCTTTGGAGGTCATGAAAAGATTCTTTTGTCGTCGTAGTACGCAAAAGGAAAACAACATAAAGAGGGAGAAATCAGATTACATAGGAAGGAAATATTAAACATCGAATAAAAACGTAAAATACTAAAGGATTAGACAAATTTAGCAATAAAAATCATAGAGGAATATCGAAGCGCAAACTGGCTTATCACGCTTAGCAAGTCACTGCTAAAAATTCGCAGATGGTACGATAACCTAAAGAGACAATTGTCAAAGACCGCATTCTCCTGGAAGAGCAAAACTTTGATAGATTTGCATTGCGTTCGTAAGAGCTCTGCTGAAGGTTGGGAAAAAGACTTGCCATGTTTTTGACCAGCGAATTTATGACAGGAAATTGACATGTTTTCACCCATTAAGTATCGGACGAGTACCAAGTATCGAAAGGTATGTGCCTTTTTTGGCTACGAAACAAGCCGGTTGCCTTTTCTATCACCTAAAAGTGGTTTTGATTAAAAAAAAATAAATTGCAATTACGTTGAGTCTGGTTTATCAAAATAAGCAACCACTCGAAATATTGCTAATGAGTTTTACACATATGTAATCTCTTATGTCAGAAGTTGGCTGAAATCAACTTATTTCAGCCAGTGGCAGTGAAAGAAAGAAATGACGATGGAAAAGCACAATGAAAGAGGGTTTTTCTACATAACTGCATGCTCCTTCAAGGTTTAACATGCGATTGTTTCAAGGAGAAAAATTATGGTTGTTTTTTCGTATAGACGCAGGGCACAAAAAGTTTTAGATTGCCTCGTAAAAGGAGTATTGATTTCAAAGTCTCGCCCAGAATTTTCTGCGGGGTGGTAAATTTCTTGAATACCGTTTGGATCGAGAGGAAAACATGTTCAAAGTAGCGATGTGTCTTATCAAGTAATCCAAGGAGAACTGTCTTCGGTGACACAGAATTTTGTTACCAAAGTTGTCCGTCCATCTGGTTTGTCAGCAGAAAATAATTTAGCGAAATAACCTTTCAGGATTCCATTCATATCCTTCGCCAAACACCTGCTGAGGAAGGAAGGTGTTTGCCACATTGAATTCGCCTGGAACACCGGCAGGAAAGGGGAGCGACCTTTTTTTCAAAAGATCAAGGATACACTGAATCGAGGTAGTTTTGTGTATCGATAGAGTAGTGTTCAGGTGTTCCAGTCTAGACGTAATAATGACTTTGCGGTTTGTGTGTTTAATTATGAAAGGAAATTATTGCCGGATCGACTGATGCAGTCAACGAGCGTTTGTGGTCAAAGTTTCGTCCGGTTATGATCATGAAAATTCATCACTCGCGTTTCGAAGCGTTTTTGTTTGAGTTAAGAGCGATTATCAGCAGAAATTCATAAACAGAGTTTTAACGAGAGCGCTACAGATACTTTTATGCCTCTTTGCAAAACGCCTTCAAGATGTAACCTCCAGAGATCATTTGCAGCCGATGAGATGTTGTGCCACGAATCTATGTGTATGTCAATGTATTTATCTTACTCGAGAGTTCTACTTCAATTTACAAGACCTTCTTAGATATTTCGTTAGCTTTATCGTAAACTGTTTACATTGAGAAAGTACTTAGTAGTCTTATCATTCATCAAAGCTAAAAACTTCACTTTGGGCGCGCGCCCGTGAAGGCATGTTCTTAAAATCAAGCCGAAAACATGTCAGTTTCTATATCACCCGGGTACCCGTATGTCGAGATTCTGATATGAGGCGATCAAATATGTCTTTTCCTTTAAATTTGTTTTTAGCCTCAATGCCGATGATCCTTTTATTAAGGGAATTATCTGATTCAATTTTGATCCGAATGTTGTCAATTCTCTTAAATCTTGAGATCGAGGCTTCTCTTGTACACGTTCACAGCTTCGCTCACGTTTTTCAGATTAGAACCTGTTTAAATCGATTTTTTTGTCTGGCCATTAAAAATTTACCCATAGTAATGCTTTTGATATGATTCAGAAATCGTTGAAGTCTCTATTACCTGATGAGAGTCGCTTGAAAATTGACAAAAGGCTGATAGTTTCGAAAGAAACTGTTTGGGGCTGCGTCGGTGGGAGTAACGAAATAATTTGGATATATCAACAAAGTTGAAATGGTAAATTGGCCACCGTAATGATTACAAAAGCTGACGTTTCGAGCGTTAGCCCTTCGTCGGAGCGAAGAAACTGAAAATTGACAACCCTAATTGCTAAAAGAATTATGAAATAGGTCTCACAAAACAACGAATTTCCCCGACGAAGATACGTAGATTTTCTTTGCCAAAACGTGATGAAAATCGATCAATTTCGCATCAAGCGCATGTTAAAGCTAAAAATAGTGAAAAAATATTTTCACAAGCATTTGAGGATAGCTCAGCTCATTTAACGGAACGCAACTTTTGAAGCCAGTTGACAGCTTAGAATGTGGAGTCACTCAGCATGATGTCCTGGGTTAGGGAGTGAGGGGAGGGGAGGGGCGGCGCGGCGTCACTCGACATGCTGTCGTGTGTGACACTCCATTATGTCGCCTTCACCCGTAGACCGTCATCGCTAAACAGGGTACGATTTTCAAGGTTTTGAATCACTAACTGTTTACATTTTCCGTATTAATCGTCTTTAACATAGTATCTTTTCAAACCAGAAGTCTTGAATAGACCTAGAATGGACCTTTGAATTCTTCAGAGGTATATCTCCTTACCCGAACTTTCACAAAGTCCCCCCCACCCCACCCTTCCCGGGCAGCCTGATTCCCAAGGAAAAATTACGTAAACCACTTTTGAGATCACCCGTTTTAACACTTCCACAAAATGCAGTCACCGATAATTTTCACATCACGCTTAAATTTCTCAGAGGATTTCTAAGGATGATGACATTATTACAAACTTTCTCTGCGATGGAGGTGTAAATTCCACAATGGCAACTTGTTTTCAACTATACGTAGTGGATTCATGAAAAATAGAACGATCCGTAAAAATTATTTGAGACGAAGTCTATATGGCTAGAAGATATAACTTCAAGTTCAAAATCGGAGCTTGCAAATTATCACTCCAAACTTCTATTCATTGTAAGCTTGCGGTTTAGGAAACAGTAAACAAAAATATGAAATTTCAAAAGCCACAAGTCAGACTTTTCTCTACAAAATTTTTAGGCCTCTTTTCCGAAATTCTTTTAATTGTAGTCTCTGCGGAGATCATTTCTTTGCTCGATTTTCATCCACAGATCAAATGAAATATATTTTATTACAAGTTGCTATAACTGAAATTAAAAAAAAAAAATTAAGGTTCGAGAACCCCCTAAACATTAGAATCATGCCCTATGCGGTTTTAGGATTGATTACGTTAAAACATACAAACAGTATAAAAAAACCTCCTCGGTGGTACGTAAAAACATCCTCTTTAAATACTCTTTTAAGAAAAAACGTCCTTTGGATAAAAAACTTCCAAGGGATAATTTCCAGAGGCTCTTAATTTACCATAAACATGAATCATCCAAGTGATAAAAAGTGTCTGACTACAACTCAATGTTCAAAATTTGCAACAGTCTGCAGTGAATAACAAAATGATACTTCATGCCGACTTTAAGATACTGTAGACCTTCAGGAGTGTCTTAAAGATAATCGTTCGTGTATACGTCGAGTTTAATAAAAACCATAAAAAGCGCATATCATCGTAAAGCTTAAAAGATGTTGAATCCGAAGAAATAATTACTTCATAGATTTGGTATATGGTTTGCGCAAAATTGACGATGTGCGATCAGCCAGCCTCCACGTTCGCGCGCACAACTAAATAAATTGCATGTTGTCAATCGACAATCGATGGACTGCGAAACGGCAAAGGCCTTCTCGATCTTCTTAGTGGTTGAAATAACCTTCCGGAATAGTTAGTGAAATCCTCCTCGTGTTTCAACTCACGACAACGCTTTCACAAAGCTGATACTCTAGCAAACTGGTGTTTATCTTTCCGCATCTTTGCTAAGTAAAACAGAAGGTCGAATCTACTTAACATGTACTTGAAAATGACTTGCTAATCCTATCATAAGGCTATTTTAGACATGTTGTTATCGTATGTACGGTTTAAGCTCCGTCTCTATAATTATGTGATTTACAAAGTATCAGGGTGGAAGAATGAGCTAAAAATTAAATGCTTAATGCTACTGTAGTGAGAGGGCACCAGCGGAAATTTCTTACAGGGTGTGGCTGAATCGGGAAGGGGATTTTCGTGCGCAGTCCAGGATGTTTTGATATTGTTAAACTCGGTTGTCACACGAAGATATATCCTGATTCCATTCCATCCTGGAAAATTTTTTTCGTTTTGAGAGTTTCCGCCTCAGAGGATCAGGAGCGAGCATTAACTTAACACTAGTATTCATATATTCTCCAAACTGTTCTCGACACATTTCCTGAGATGCTGACGAGGAGAATTTGTTTAACAATTAAGAGCGTCTTTCGTTAGTGATCATTTCCTTTATTCTCCTGACCTTAATGTGTGATTCAGGGGTGATATTGAAAGGAGAAATTAGATGCTGGTCACTCTTAAGGAGTGTAGTGTTAAAGCCACGACCTGAAATGAGATCGTACATCTTTTTTGGTGGTCCTTTCTTCTAAGAATACCGCTTTGAAAAGTTTAGGACCATAACAAAAGCATCAACGATTTGGAGAATCAAATTTCAGAGGTTATAGAATCTCAATTTTTTGGCACCCACTTGTACATTAATCAGTGTTTGGAATTTCACCTTGAAATCCGTTTAATAGAAATCGGATGAGTACGTGCAAATATTATGATTCGTGCTTTTAAGATTGGGTGTGTTTTTCTGTGATAACCGATGAGTTAAGTACCTTTTTTTTCCGGTAGGCAAGTTATATAATTTATTGTTTCCAAACGTGACTAGCCACTGTTGAAAAAGATTAAAGCTATCTAATTGCTACGACCTTTGAATATGACGCTTTACGCAGAGGTAGCGAATCACAAGAGGCACGTTTCTCTTATCGCTAGGATATATCCACCACAGATCGTGCATTATTCGGCGAGATGTACCATTGAAGTAAGTCGCTCTGTCGCAGACTTAGAGAAATCGTTGAAAGATGGTCGAACCATAAAAGTGTGACGCTCTTTTCACGGGCAACTCCAAGGAAGGTAATGAAGAGATTTGTAGGTTCTTAGCGAACAACAACTACTTGATTTCCGTATATGTTCAAAAGATAGATTTAAAGTCTTTCATCATACTTAAATTATGATATTTGAATTAAATTATGATATTTGTATAAACTTTTCGCCTGTCCATTGGGCGTGCGGCACTTTGTTAATGTCTGTTTAAACGGTTTTTATTCCCACCAAAACAAACATTGAATTGAGTTGTTTTTTTTTACTTTTCGGTTGTACAATTTTTTTCATTTCATTCAAATAGCAGAGTGGATTAACAAGATTAGGGAATCAATAACCCGGGTAGCTGTCAGTTAGAAGTGTTTGTAATTATCGAGAACTTTTTCAAGGAAAATTTCTGGAAGGTACTAACATCAATTCGATGAGTGGTCGAACTCAGTCATCCGTAACGGCATTCATGAAATTTATCACATCCATAGTATGGTCCATTATGATTGTAATTAAAAGGAAATCAGCTTGTCTTAAGTGTTATTTTGATGATAATAACAAAAGTGTAAGCTGTAATCAAAACCGCGATTAAGGCAAAAAACGTTTTTTACCTCGGCAGTAACGAATATGCGAGATTTCAACGTCTCTGTCCGAATTTTTAAAATCCTCTCAGAGCAAGTCCTTGAATGTGTTCGTAAATTATAACCAACTAGATCAGCCAAGCTTAGATTCAAAAGAATTATTCCTTTTTTTGTCATCCAGAAATAAGATTGGAAAAGTTAAGAAGATGGAGTAGGGTTGAATTTGTCTTCTTTAGGAAATTGCACCATACAACGAACTTGACCTTTTCTCTCGGGCAGAATCGGAGCATTTTGATTTCATTTTCTGTATGTGGAAAATTGGAGTTTATAACTCACAAGATCTGATCGTCGCTTCTCCCCTCGAGCTGCTACACACATTTCTTTATAAATCAGTTACGAGAACTTGGTGTTAGTACAAGAAAACAATTTTTACCTGATGAGTTTGAGTATTCTCATAACCTATTTGTTGGATAATGTATGGATAATAAAGGGAGAAGTTACATGTTCATCACTTCTAAAAGTTGAAGGGTCATTGTAAGTGACCTGTAAATAACAATTTTCGTGCGAAGAAAAAACATGCAGTTTTTTTTAAAATGATAGTCAAGAACTGCTCGAAAAGAAGGGTGCATGACAAAACATGAAGAAGTCAAAGAGGTCTGCAAATGACGAACTGGAAAAATGTAGGAAAATGTTTTCGCTGTACACAATTAAGTGACGTATCATCTCAAATCCGCTTAGGAATTCATTGTTGTCTTTGATATTTTCAATTCTTTTCAGGTGCCGGTTGTAATTATTATTAACTCCGTGTGAACTGTTAAAACGAGAAAGGCGCAGATCATGAGAAGACGCAGGCCTAATCAGTTATCCATTAAACCAGCCAAGGCTTACATACTGGGAAAGGCTGGAGTCGGCAAATCGGGTAAGCTAAAACGCATCTTGCAATCTCGTAATCATATTAATTATCATTGCACGTCGGAGCTGTTCTATTGTTAAGATAATAACAGTGACAATCACCTCAGAATTTAAGTGTTTATTATGGTCCGCTGTGATTGAATTCGAGTAAAGAATTTTCTTTCCAAAGGCCACTTGGTTTTTAGAATTGACAGTGCCTCTTTAAGCTACTCATTGTATGGAACTGTCTGCAATACTTCCTAACGAAACCTTAGGAATATTTTAAGCTTTTTCAAAGCCATTCAAGTATTTCATCACTAAGCCTGAGGCTCAGAGGGTTAGATTCATGGGAAAACTGCGCCTTGTTAAAAATGCCAAAAATTGAGTCTGTGTGGTTCGAAAAAATGTGTTTCGAAGCAGATGGAGTTTTATCTTTTGTTAATTAGTTCAGCCTCGTTGTAAAAATCTGTCATTCTAAGGCCCCTGTTGGACAAAAGCTCAGTCAAGTTATCTATTCACTTGACGTTTGAGCACTCTCTATTAGCTATTAGTAATGATCGTCTTTGTTTAATCACAACACATGATTGATTTCTTTCGATCAAAGTCTAGTAGAATAAATTGAGTCCCCATTATTAAATGCGGCCTCTCGATTGTTCTTTGAAATGCTGCCTCGTAACTTTGTGCCATCACAAAATTCATTTACCTTAAAATAAGCTTGCATTGTTTTCATAGAGGTGTACAGAGACCATTTTGAACTGCGCGTAGATTAAGTTATCTCAAGGTACATAAATTTATTTTCAGCAAAATCTCTTACTCGATTATTTTCTATTCATCAAAAGTGTGGGAGTTCTTTAAATCAATTTTCCTCTGTTATCATCACTCCACAAAATTTTATTCGCCCAATTTTCCAGTGTGGAAAATGTTTTCTCTACTTTCATTCCACTTTTTTACCAGTAGAATGTCTTCAATGTCAGTTTTTTTGTTTGTTTGTTTGTTTTTACATCGTGTACTAGGTCGCTTAGATAAAAAGCATTCATTGACCAGTTGAATTGATCTTTCCTCTAGCCCTGATTGTAAGGTTTATGACCAGGCGGTTTATTGGAGAATATGCCCGGGCAATAGGTAAGTGGATAATTTCAAAACAAAAGCTTAGCTGAATTAGAGCAGTTAATCATAAAAAAAGCTGTTTACTCGCGCCAGTCTCTCTGCCGCCACTACCGCGCCGTTTACTTTTTCCGCGCTCCGCTTCACTAACTGAATCCTTGTAACAAGCCGTCAGACATCGGATTTTATCTTACTTTGAGAAAAAAAACTTTCGTCAAAATCGAATGATCGCCTACAGATTGCAATTATATTAGAATTTGATTGACAATAATTGATGTTAGTAGTGACACTTTATTTTTATTTTACCTTCCCTTCTCAGAGGGAACCTACAAGTATCAGATTGAAACAGAAAATGAAGAGGTAGAGTTGGAGATCGCGGATACTGCGGGAGAGGTACGTTGTCATATTCCTTTGTCTTTTAGATACGTTTAATTAACAAATGGTAAACACCACAGCGTATACTATTGAGTTATGGATGCACGCGGGAGGTTGCTAAGCACGAAAGAAGCGTAAGAGTTGCTCGAGGCGATAGCCGAGAGCGACTCTAGCTTCTTGAGTGCTTAGCAAACCTCCTAAGTGCATCCATAACTCAATAGTGTACGCTGTGGTGTTTACCATTTGTTTTATAACATAACATTGATACATTGTAGTTAAAGAGTTCCCTTTTATTTAACAAATCTTACGCGACCAGAAAAAACAAGCGCGCGCGGAAAAATAGTCTTTGTATTTGCTCACGTGAGCAGCGTACACCCATGGGCAAATGGGGGACGCTAAATTGACCAATCAGAGCGCGCGCTTTACTTTGGTTATGTTATAAATGCGTCTGGTACAAGTGTTTTATACATGAATTGAGCTACCAGTCATAGGCTGGATGATCAGTTGCTGGTCAGCAAATGAGCTCACGCTTCTTTCGCGATCAAGAATCGAAGACCTAACTCGACCAAACGTCGGAAATCTGGACAACTCGAGTAAGCGAAAAGGGAGAAAATGAAAAGCGCTGAAAAAGTAATGCAAGGTATGACAATGAGTTTTTGTGTAGTTAACACCGTGCTTTCCTGTTTGCAGAACACGGCCGAGAAGTTAAGTCTCATTTCCCGTCAGGGTGACATTTTCATCATTTTGTACTCTATCACGGATCGTTCCAGTTTTGAAGAAGCAAAGCGCATTGCTCGCTTTGTAAAGGACAGTACCGCAGATTCTGTTGCCATAGCAATCGTGGCCAACAAGTGTGACCTTGAACATTTTCGGCGCGTTAAATATGAGGAAGGGGAAAGTCTCTCGATGGAATTGAATTGTGCTTTTCATGAAGTTACTACATCAGAAGACAATAAACAGGCCAGAGAAGTCGTGCAGAAGTCAGTGTCAAGTTTTATCCGTAGTCGTGAAAAAATGAAAGATTCTGGAAATTTGAAAGTGCCTTCGTTTGTTAAAAGGACTCCGTCGTTTGAAAAGAGTGAGAAAAAGAAGCGGTTAGGGCGTTTTTCACAAGACAGTTCCAAAGCACTGTCACGACCGTTTGAATTTCATACACGAATGAGACGGATTGAGGAGGGAGATGGCGAAGATTACAAAGTAAACAACAACACCAACAACAACAATCGTATATCCAATGCCTTTGATAGTAAGAACAATGACCGCGTGAATAAAAAGGATGCTCAGTCCAGTGAAGCTAAAAACCGCACTCAAGGACCGTTTAACGTGGAAAAGGTGAAGAGCGCAACTTCTAAGAAGCTGCACTCACCCACCGAAAAGACGGGTGATTATTTCAATGATGAAAAACCCAAGATACCTTTTACTGTTCATAAAGTTAAAGGTTCCTCCGCTGGCGAACTGAAGCGGCCTCTTCCCGTCGATAAATTAAGATCACGCTCATCATATAATTGGACTGAAAATTCGGTTTCCGAAGAGAAGCCGAAGCAGTCTTCAAAAGGACCGTTTTCATTGGACAGACTTCGGAGTCAGTCGACTGAAAAGCTTCGGCCGTCTTCGTCGAGTGATCGGCCGAAGTCGAGCACTTCTTCGTTCACTCGTATGAAAGATGGACTGATGGGTAGAACCAAGGCATTACGAAGAAAACCCATATATCTATGATACCACCAGCGCAAATTTTCACCGCAATTCTGTGTGTCCTCATCTGGCCAGGCCGCGGGCCATTCCTGCGCTTACCACGTTGACATCCGGGAACCAGCTGAAGCTATCTGAACAGCTATTTTAGTGAACGAAGAGCGCATCGAGAAACATTAACTAGACGAACTCTTGGAACAAGTCATTTAGAATTAAAAATTACTATTATCGGCATCATTTTTATTATCATGAGTGCTCGAATTCATTAAAATGCAAAGTCTAATTAATAAAGCTTTATTTTATAGCTGAAAGATTTTTTAACTCCCCTCCAAGAAGTGTTCTGGCTAGATCTGGCCTTTGCAGTTTTTGCTCAAAACCGCGAGAAAAGTTTTTCCTTGATATCAGAATCGTGGCATCCTCCAGGATTCATCTTGCAGTATTGATTACCAGTGAATTGTTTCTGCTGTAACGTTTAACATTCCTTCTCATTTTTTTTTTAATTACCTGAAAATAAGTTCAGTTACATTAGTACTGAAATACTCAGATGTTACTTGAGACACATCATGTGCGTGTGAGCTGAGGGCCATATGTTAGAAAACTTATGTAGGTTAATATGTTACCCTCGTTAAATAAAGATGTGTGTATGTATGGGTCTTTCTAGTGATCTCCTGAAAACTGGAAACTAGAATACTTTGGGTTTGAATATTAATAGTAAAAGTACTTCAATATGTCAGATTACAGGCTCACGTTTAACATTAAAATTTGGGAGAAAAAAAGAGATTTTCGTCCGTGTTTTGTGCAACACATCGGTCCGTCACAATATATAACTTCCCCACCCGTCTCTCCCAGGAGTTTTAATAGATACCATCCCAACCCTTCATCGGGAAACCTCAGAATAAGCTCCGTCAGCCTTGACTGCGTTGAACGAGGAAAGAGTGGCGGGACCTGGGGAGAGGGAAGGACAAATTCACTTGTCTCGCCCCTCTCCCCTCGCCCGTCCCTCGTCACTCCCTCTCAAACCCCTCTGATTTTTGTGCGCTCGCTCTCCATGGCCTATTCTCTCGTCCTTAGTGATCGAAAGTCTGCAGATATATGCTATTTTTACGGGAGTTTTAGGGCTCACTCTCAGTGATATGGAAACCGTGATTGGTCAGACTTTTCGCTTCATCAAGATCTTCTGCCTTCGATTTCTTTGGCCCGGTCTTTCTGCTAGGATTGCGACAAAGTGACTTCTCTTTGACTGTTTCTTGAAGACTCTTAATTTTCAATGTTTTGGGAAATGTGTTTCAAAATTTTGTCTTTGCCTAAAAATGTTTCCCGGCCGGCAAAAGTGGAGCGGGCGAGATAGTGCCCACTCCCGGAACCAATCAGATGGGGAATTTTCAGAATACCGTCTACTATGGCGTTTCGTTGCCGACAAAGATAAGTCTAAAAAAAAGAATTGACTTACTTGGAGAAATAAACAGTGAGATTAAAAATGTGTGGTCGAATAAATAAAACTTTACTTCAAATAAAATAAAAAATGCGGTTTTAGGTTTAAAAATTGACGAGAAAATATGGCCAACGAAAAAGTGCAGTGGAGCGGAACAATTAACATCGAAAAAAAAAAAAACTAGTCGAGGGGAAGCGGAAACTGATTGACTCTTTAACTGGATGTAACAAGGTATATCCTTATATGGTATCACAGGAAGTGGTGCTATTAGCATACGGGAATGTGAGAATTTCTTCGCGCGGGAAATTCCCTTGTGAGGATTTCCAGAAGCTGCAAACATGGCATGTAATAACGTGCAGTCTGCTAGCTCTGTTCACGAAATTGTCAACGCGGTGATCAGAAACTTGAGCCACTTGCCGCGACAAGGAAATGGACTTCAAATAGCAACTTCAAATGGTGACCGCTGGAAACGAGGTGTCAACGACTTCTGAACTAAACCGGGCATTCCGAATACCCCGTGCATCGTCGACAAGCGCGACCGTGCAAGCCATTTTGCCGTCAACAGTGGCATCATCTATAAGGGCTGCTGCGAATAACTTCTCAGCGAATTCAAATTACCTGACATGTTTGCAGCTTCTGTAAATTCTCTGGAACCGCCGTCTGGTTAGCTCAATTGGGAGAGCGCCAGACTGCTGTGCTGGAGGTCGAGAGTTCAATACCGGCCGGACCAACACTCAGGGTCTTAAAATTAATTGAGAACAATATGCGTCCTTTCTTTAACATCAAGAAATGGTTAGATATTCTAGTCTTCTCGGATGGGGAAGAATTAATGGAAGTCCCGTCTCCTGCAGGGTTGGGGTAGGAGACGTTAATTTCCCACGCGCGAGATTACTGTGTGATGGATGTCCTCCCTGAGGTGGGTTGGGTGGGTAGGTGAAATCGCTACGGACTAAACACGGCTGCCAGTAGGCCTTCATAGATTATGCTAGTAAAAGTGGCATATTACGCTAGTAGCATTGCTTTTTTTTTTGGCCAAATTATGCTAACATTATGCTCTTTTTTCCAAATTATGCCACCGTTTTTTTAAATTGTGCTCTTTGAAAAAATGCAAATAAGTCCAAAATATATATTTTTTAACTAGAAGCCGTTCGTCTACAGGAAAGAAACGCAACAAATCCACAATGAATTTCAAATAAACATGTGGTTCAAGTTAACATGCACACTGGTACTAGATTATACTCTCGTGTAGCTTATCTGCGATTGTTATATTGCAGCACTACACTTGCTTGCAAGTAGTCAGAAAGTGCATTCTCTTGCTGCTCATGGAAAGATGCTGAAAGCAGGCTAAAAACTCTTTCTGCGGCAGCAGAAGAAGGTTGAACAAGTAAGACTTTAAAATAATGGCATCAAAAATGATCTGATAATTATCAAAATGCGCAAATTATGCTAGCATTGCTACTTGGCAGAAATTATGCCAGTTTGCTCGAATTATGCCAAAAATTATGCTAGCATAATCTATAAATGCCTAACTGCCAGAGGCGCCTTTCTGATTTCAACCTTAAAATTGTAACTAAACACGTATGTTGTTTAGAGAAATAGAGACCTTTACCTTTTTTTACCTCACAAGGGAATTTCCCGCGCGAAGAGATTCTCACATTCCCGTATGCTAAGAGCACCACTTCCTGTGATACCATATAAGGATATACCCTGTTACATCCGGTTAAAGAGTCAATCAGTTTTCGCTTACCCTCGACCACAGGCAGCCCAAGCTCACTTCTACAAAAGCGGACGTGACTCTTAACGTGTCGCGCAACGTTTTATATTTATAAAGGTTTGTATGGGATGTTATCGGTTTGCCTTAAAAGAGAGAGAAAAATGTCTTGTTTTGAAATAAAATGGGCTTACCTTATTGCTTTGTTGTTTTCTTTGTTGATTCCGAGCATCTCAGGCCATTTTTAAGCGTTTTCGGCGAGTTAGCGCTATGCTGGTGTTCAACTGCTAAAAGAAAGACAAGGCCGGAAACCTATTTTAGAAGTGTCCGTCGCCCGAAGCAAATAATTCCGCCAAAGAATTACCACCAGTCTCGATTCCTCCAGAAAATCAAAGCAGAGATGTTGCAGTTTCATTTCCATTCACTCGATTCCCAATTCCTCCCACAGATCTTTCACTAGCGATGCTTTTATCTCCAGATCGATCGGCTTTCCAATTTCGAATTTGGCTGCTTGAAACATTTGCGGCCCGTTGGCCGATCGCACAGTATGCTGGGTAACAAAAATAAGCCTGGCGAGGGTAGCCAGCGACCTGCAGTCGACAAACAAACCAGTTAGCTCCCCTGGTCCCCTCGAGAGGTTTTGTCAAGACCGCATTGTTTTGATCGACCAATCAACATCGAATGGAAATGTGTGTCACGTCCGCTTTTCTGGAAGTGAGCTTGGGCTGCCTGTGCCTCGACTAGTTTTTTTTTTCGATGTTAATTTTTCCGCTCCACCGCACTTTTTCGTTGGCCATATTTTCTCGTCAATTTTTAAACCTAAAACCACATTTTTTATTGTCGTGGATCATTTTTTTTATTAGAAGTAAAGTTTTATTTATTCGACCACACATTTTTTATCTCACTGTTTATTTCTCCAAGTAAGTCAATTCTTTTTTTTAGACTTATTTTTGTCCGCAACGAAACGCCATAGTCTGCTCACGAACTGAAGAAAAAAATAAGATAAAATATTTGAGTTAATACCGCGCGTCAAAAGACCAGCTTGTCTCATTGTTTAAACAAGTTCTAGAGGCTTTTGAAAATAAGTCTCTATAAATTTCCTTCTGGCTACATGACAATGCGCGAATACTCTTCAAATTCTGGAAACAATAAGTCATCGATCATAGAAACATCATCAAGGCTTGTTTTTCAATTCTTCTCATTTGAATAAATTAGACATAGAATCAAAAGAAATCACCGACGCGTTACATCATCTAGAGTTTTCATTCAACGATAGACTTTACTCGAAAATCTCAATCGATTGCGTATTTGTTTACAAGAAGTAACATTTTGAATGTAGTAGAATGATTTACATACAAGATTTGCTGCTGTGGGCAGCCAAGCTGCTTAGTACGCCCGTTGAGCAGGTAGGTACGCATTCGGTTTATATCTGGTGACGCCAACGTGATATTTTCCAATCGCTTACGTGTCTTTAATTTAAGATTTAAACACGTACTGGCTGTCCCGAAGAATCGACTTACCAACTGCTCCTTTACAAAAATCACAATTCCAGTTTACAAGACATAAAAAACAGGGTTATTTTATGATTATAACACTATTCCATCTAACGAATATAATAAAGTGAAACTTTTGCCCGTGAGAATATATTAGTTTATTTGAACTCAAATTATTAAACATATTTCCATACAATTATAACCGTCATAGCCCAGAAAACTTAGAAAAGGCGGCTTAAAATATCAATGAAATATAAATTTCTCTAAATCAACGGCGATGTCATACGAGCTAGATTCGTTAAACTTAAAATTATATTGTCATCTCTGCAGATCCAGTTCATATTTTGCATGCTGATTTGTTTCCCGCTTGGATCTGTGTATCGCACGACACTGCATCCGAAGAAGGTGTCAGCAAATACACGCTTGGCAGTGACAATACTTTGGGGTTTTCTTTTAGGCTGGATATGTTTGGGAAGGTAATTTTTTTTCCTGAAATTTTAGTTGTGTTTTCCGCCTGACTTGTTGCATATATTACATTTAATTTTCACACGAGTTGGCATTGGCTTTAAGTTTAGCATTGATTTATTTCAGCGCTCAAGGTTAAAAAGTGCCAGAAACGTGGGAAAAAAATTATGTCTTGGTAGGGTGTCTTAAGTCGACTTTTTTACTTCCTTTTTTCATAATAGGGATTTATTAATTTATGTTGTAAAGATTTCTGGAACAATATCTCGATAAACTGAGTATGCATTAAGATATCTTTGTGTTTCGACTTTCTTTGTTAGTTCCATGTATGAGTCCGATATTTTCTGCCAAGACAGAGTGCATTGCAATTGAGTGTTCTAAAAACAAATTAAAGAAATACAAACGCCCTTTTAGCTTCCTTATTTCATATAAGGGATTTATTCATTTATATTGTTAAGATTCCGAGAAAGATGTCTTAACAAACTTGATATGCATAAAGATATCTTTGTGTTTAGACTTTCTTTGTTAGTTCCATATAGGAGTCCAATATTCTCTGTCAAGACAGAGCGCATTGCAAGACATTGTTGTAAAAACAAATCAAAGCAATACAAACAACTTTAAACACAAAAAGATAAAATTTGAGGAGTCAATTAGGTCAGAGTAAACACAAGCAAATAGCATAAAGCGCGGAAAACTCGCATGACTGTCTTACATCTGATTGGTTGAGAGAAAGGCAAAATGTTTCTACACCAATCCAAACCCGTATCACTTCCAAAGCTCATTTGAAAATTGCACTGGAAATTCTCCTCTCTACACTGCCTTGATGTGAATTCTTGCTCTCCCGTGTGAACTGAGAAATTTCTATTTTCTCTTTTGTTTTCAGCGAAATGATTCTCCTGATTCTTGTGTGTGCACTTTCTTATGGGTTAACCGTGAATGTCGATCCAAAGAAAGTCCACAAGTAAGTACAACTATACCTTGATCTTTCCAGTGTACTGTGCGTTGAGTTTCAAAACAAAATTTTATCTCTCCGGCTCTTCCCTGGACAGGGCAGTCGGTAGTTTTCCCTAGGGAGAGGGGGAAGGGGGCGTCTCACACCAGCGTCTCAATGGCATGATGGGAAATACCACGTTGTTTCAGGCCTGTACGGGATTCAAACCACTGACCTCTGCGATACTGGTCCAGTGCTCTATCAAATGAGCTAACAAGCCAACTGGGAGCTGGTCGTTATGTTGGTTCGTAATAAACCCGTGAAGTGATGAGTCAACGTTTGCGAATATATGAAAGTCATATATTTGAACTGCAGTTAAAGAACGAGTATGAGAGCGATCTTCGCAGTGACGAACACTACTGAGGCAGTAGTGGAAATGAGGCCTGAAAATAATTCAGGTACAGGCAGAGTTTATTACGAACAGGCCTCATTTTCACTACTGCTTCAGTAGTGTTCGTTACTGCGAAGATCGCTCTATACTCGAAAATTTATCCAATTACGTATGCGTGACGTTTGACCGCTGTACTGTCAGATCCTCTGGTATGTCATTTATGTATTTATAATCAAAACAATTTTGAGCGGGAGGTTGTCGCGAAGCCGGCCAAACGTTGGTCCATTTGCGCATGCCTTACGTTTGACCACTGTATTGTCAGATCCCTCGGTAGGTCTTGTTTTCGTAATCTTACTTTTCTAACTATTTTCACTGTCCAGGGTCGTTATTATGGTGTCGTTGATCTGGTTGTCAGTGGGACAAATAGTCCGCATGATCCTGCACTATGGAATAAATAGATTCGACTACGCCGGGTAAGGCAACATCTTGATCATGATTTAACAAGTAGATCGATCAACTGCAGAGCGCTGTGAAACATCATCTGTAATTCTCTCTTCCCCTTTAGCCTCGTTTTAGTCATGTATCCATATCTCTAGCGGCCAACCACACCAGCGGGATCTGGGAACGAGATAAAACTTTCTTGAATCACCACCACGTTTCCAGATCTCCCGCGCATGACGCAGTTGACGAAGTCGCGATCGGTCTGATTGGTTGAGAGGCTAACAAGAGTTTTGTGAGACAAAAATACTGCATTAGCAACAGTTATAAGTATTTCAGAAATTCTAAGGAGTTTTGCTTGTTTTTCAGCCGAATGATGATCATTTTCCAAAAAGTGACCTATTTGGCGTTCAGCTTACATGATGGTAAGATCATATTTATTTCCATCTGATAACGCGAAATAATTTCGTGTGTGCCTTTTTTAAAATCTGGATATTATAGTATTTTAAGATCAATATTTAAGGTATCTTGCTCGCTTGCGATGTGTTGTGGAGTTTTCATTACTAAGAAAATAGGTAGAAAGTGCCATAAACCCTAAGGTGGTTTAAAATTGGAGTGAATGTATATATCACGTTTATAAAAAAAAGTACAATGTGTTCTGTGGAGAGTCAGCAATCACTTTTCAACGGCAGGGCTTGGAAGACGAGAAGTTGAACTTACAAAGGATCAAAAAGAGCAGCGAATCACGTAAGTATTCTGAGCCGGTTCTTCACAATAGTTAATACATTGCGCGAAGCTTTCAAATAGCTATTTATGTATTTAACAAAGAGATTTCATTTTGGCGAGTCTCTGTTCAGTAACAGATCATAGAACTAACGCAAGACACCATGAATTCTATTTTTTTATATCAAAAAAGGAAAATGTTGTCAATGGCGACATCATTCATGCATTTGTTCTCCAATAGATCAGAAGTTGTAAGAAACTGTACGATACGTTAATTAATCTTAATTTGATTGACATCACGAGTGATTTCGTTTGTCTACTACAAAACCAAACAACATGTTTGCGGCACGTATTTTTCGCCCATATATGGCCTTGTTCCACGTGCCTGTAACGCAACGTTTTTAGTGTCTTTTCAATCGAAAAAGCGAGGAGCTGCGAGTGGGAGGTAACCGAAGCGTTGTAACAGAATCGTAAAAACAAGGCAATGAACCGTGACTTGATAAAGAAGCGTGGTACAGCTTTTTCACGTTTTCGACAAAGTAAGCACCAATCAAAACGCGCTTATTGTTCCACTTGTTAAACAATTTTTTTATCCATCCGACAGTAGTGACAAGGAAGTAGTACCAAACTTCTGAGTATCTTAGATGCGTGGATTCCATTTTGTCAAAGCCTAGATTTTTTCAGGCTTCTTTTTATGTTATTTCTTCGACATTAGCTCACCTGCCGTGACAATTTTTTCCCTTCTATTCACGTCTGTGATGTATTGGTTCATATACCTCCGTTTGTTTCCACAGACGCATTCCTTCAATATTGGAGTACTTTGGGTATATGTTTCACCACAGCACGCTTTTAGCAGGTCCTGTGTGTACATTTAATGACTACATGGACTTTATTGAAGGGCGCGACATTGCACGTGCCACAGATCAGGTTTGCGAAATGACTGTTGCCATGGTTTATCGTATTCATGATATTTATTCGTTTGGCTAAAAAATTTGGAGGTAATATCAAGAGTAGGTTTAACCTATCGACTGATAATCACAAAGTTCCGACTACTATTCTGATTGATTTTGTCAGATGATAATGGGTCAGCGGTAACGTATATATCGTTACACTTATGCAGCATGATGGTGAGCTCTTATTGCTGCATTTCAATCCTCATTATCCTGACCAGTAGATCTTGTTCCCTGATAGGTCTGACAAACGACTTAACATTTATTTATCAAAGGACAGTAAGGTTTCTTGAACAGAAAAAGTGCTTCGAGTTTCGAAGAGCTATTCTTTATTGTCAGCAGAGGGTGGCTACCGCTACGAACTCGTTAACGATTTAAAAACTTTAATGTATGAATATATTCCTTGGTATAACGAAGTTTCTTTCGTTCTAATTCTCTGTTAATCACAGGAAACGAAAAAGGAACCTTCACCAACCGTAAGTTACTTGATTTAAAACGCCGATACTTAATCTGCACTGGTTTTTATATCTTAGCCTGAGTTTAACCGAGCGTAAAAACAGTTTTTAATTGCGTGCCGAAAGTAATCTTGAATTTCAAAGGGTTTACTTGATTGCGCTTCGTAATTGGTCTAAGTAACTCGTGCTACTTTCTCCGCCAATCAGATTCAAAACTGAAACTTGGTCGCCTGTGTTTTCCCGCGCTGTAGGCAGATTGCTTGTTTTAGCTTTGAGTCCTTATTGGCCCCTCGAAATTTTCCTTTCTTCTGATTGGCTGTTGTGATAACTTTGGTTTACGTGTTACGATGCTCAAACAAAATGCGTTTTTACAGCTCTCCAACTCTGCTTTCTCATCAGAATGCTGTTGTAACCAAGCTTTCCTCCAGTATCCTGTGTGTGGTCCTCTACTCCTTCTTGTCCAAAGTATTTCCTTTCCATCTTAATGCAGGTGTGCGTTTTAACTTGATTTACCTATTAATTATTTTCTCGATACAGCTCAGTTCTCTGCACTAATTCAACAATAAATCTTGTAGTGGCTTGAAAGGAGGATTCCCAATTAGATCCGAGTGGAAATATTAAAGATATGCGGATGAACCAAGAAACAAAACCTGTTCGCAAGTTGAACCCCGTGACCTCAGCGATATCGGTGCATTACTCCACCAACTCAGCTAACAAGCCAACTAGGAGCTAGTTATTGTGTTGGTTCGTAATAAATCCGTGTAGTGATGAATGAGCGACTGTGGATATTTGAAGATCAAATGAATAGCTCTCAGTTGGCTTGTTAGCTCAGTTGGTGGAGCACTGCACCGGCATCGTAGAGATCATAGTCGTCATTAGTTCAATTCTTGTACAGTCTGAATTTTTTTTTTTCAGGCTTTGTTTCCAATACTGTCTTATGTAGTGTTCATTATTACGATGATCACTCTCATCTACATTTATTAATCCACGGTTCAAATATATTATATTCATATATTCACAGTGGTTTTTGCATCACTGATTAGCCAGGATTATACACTGTACTGTTCTTCTATTCCAGATTCCAATTTCATTGCCAACAGCTCTTTCTTATGGAGAATGGCTTTTCCCTTTTTTGCCATGTTCACTACACGTCTCAAGTATTACTTTGCCTGGATCATAGGTGAGTCATGATATATTTTTATTTTTGAATGAAAGGTAAAAGGAATACGTCTGCGCATGAGCTATGCAGGTCATACCGCTGAAGCATAGCTTGGTCTCCATTACGGTAACCAATAAGGAGTAATGCAACTGACTCCCCATAAATGGAAAGCAAGTCCATCGCTCTAACTTCATGTCCGCGATTTTAATCCACAGCGGACGCAGTAAATAACGCATGCGGCCTAGGATTCAATGGTTATGATTCGAGCGGGAGGGAGCTTTGGAACAAAATGACTAATGTTTATCCAGTGGATTTAGAGGTTTGTGAATCTCATTTGAAGAAAAAAAAACAAAGGATTATCAACGAACACAAAGGCTCCAGATTGGGAGTTTCCAGTTGGTAAACTTCTCTGACGTTTTCCACTGAGAAGGAGCCTGTTCAAAAAAAGGTCAACTTCTCAGACGAGTCAGCCTTTCTCTAAAAAGTCAAGTTTCCCCGAAATTTTCCTTAACCTATATTGTAACTCCGGGAGTGTACTGTGACTGGAAAGTATCTTGCCAAGAAGACAGCACAATGAACCGAGCGGGACTTGGACCCAGACCTCTCGAGCCGAATTCTAACGAGCTGACCCCCAGTCCACTATCTATGCTCTTATGGGATGGCGGGTCTTAAAATAGTTTTGTTAGAGCGCATGGTATTTGAAGGGGGAAGAACACTATATGACCATGTAAAACGGTTTAAGAGCCACATACTCTCAGTTCGATCAGTCTAACCCATCAGACGACTGCCGTTTAGAGCTTTGACTTACAATCGCGCGACCTTGTTATGTGAACAAAAAAACAATCTGCTCATCGAGACTTTAGTGAATCACAGCTCTTGAATGAAATACAAGTAACGTACTAACAACACCAGTGAACCTTACAAAAATATCACTTCGAGTCCTTCTCTAGATTAAGTCATAAACCATGATCATTTTCACTTTCTTAGAAATCTACTAACTTCAAAGACTTGTTGAGCAACTGGAACATAACAACAAATCTTTGGCTAAGAAGGTAAGCACTAAAACATTGAGAATTAACAAGAGATCGTAATGTCTTAAAGTTAACGATATCAATTTATACCATGAAATAGTTTTACCACTTTTATCCAGTTGCTTTCCTCAGAATCAGACAACTATCTGATTCTTTCAGCCTCAAGGTCTGACACGGGATTTTCCTTTTCAAATGTTATGTGATTCCTTATGAAGTAGTTAAGACAAATTAGTGTTATATCAACTACACTGATATACTTTTCTATTCTCATTACCTTTGTCTGGATAATATATCAATATTGTAGAGAGTAAATTCCTTGTTAGATAACTTCAATGATTAAAGGGTTAAAATTTGTGTATCTTCCTCCTCATCCCTTCAGATCAGGCAGGAAAATAATAAAATTAAAACTTTTACCTTCGAATCTAACGAAACCGATAAGCGCGCGTGTTAAAGGATTCATTCAAATACCCCTCGTTTTCCCGCCCTTTAGTGGTTTTGCCGCTGAGGACCGCGGACTTCGGTACTCTTTTTTTTCCTGTAGCGGCCATTTTGGTACTTTATGTTTTGAGCTCGAAGTAATTTATTTTGTTTGACGACTACTTCCCGCTTATTCAACTGTTCTAGTATCAAGAACAACGCGTTCTCTCTCTTGACTGTGTGCCAATTCTTTCTCTTTGTACCAGGACTGTTTATCAGCGAGTATCTCACCATAGAACATATTTCACTTTAGCTGTATCAACCATATGGCATGGATTTTATCCTGGTTATCTTCTGACAGTTTTAGTCTGTGGATTACTCATAATAGCTGAGAGAAAAGTAAGTTTTTTATTGTTGAAATACTGACGATTATACGCTCCAGTCATGCCGTGCAATTGCCGGTTTCACTGTTACACGATCATCAAAAATCATTCAACAAATGAAGTCATGAATCAAAGAGATAAAAGAATATGAATATTCAACCGGTCTTGCAAAGATTCAGGTCTGTGTGATGTTTCGTGTGGAAGATATTCGAAGAAATGTTTTATTAAAATTAATAAGGCTTTTTTATTGAGGAAGAAAACAAAAGAAATTAATTATTCATCCCTAAAACTCGATGTGATTTCTTTTGTTTTATTCCCCCAAGCTTGGGAGCCAAGTTAGAACTTTGCTATATAGCCTCTTCATCCCATGGTCCCATACGTTAGTTCAGTTCTCAGATGACGTCAAAAAAGTGGCACAAGAGAAACAGCGGAGGATGTCATCAGTGATGTTTTTACCACATTTTGACGTCTTCTGTGATCTATGTCTAGCTGAACAAACCCACGGCAACATAGAACCTATTTGTTTTACTTAATTAAAAAAAATTAGAACATAGCTAGCAGAGTCGCGCAATCAAATTCATTATACGTAAACGTGCTTAAAATCCCGATAGTGCACGCTGATAGCGTCAGCAAATCCGACTTCGCCAGAAATTTTTTTTTCGCGCGAGCGGCCATTGCTAGTGCGGGGAAAAATAATACATTTCGCGACAATAATGGATACAAACAGAAACTCGGCCTGCTAGTCCGAAAACGAAGACAATGTGTCGACCTTTTCCCATGGGCTAGAGTTCTTAAATGAGGCAGAAAAAGAGAAAAACAAAGGAAAGGGAGACTCGGCATCAGCGCCGTCACGATTCGCTTCAACTGATATTGTTGTCCGTTTTTCGCGTCGCATTTGAATCATGCACAATTCCACCGGCTATGTTCTAAAACAATTGGTTCATGCTTTCAGCTGTGCACTATCGAGTTATGGAGCACGTGGGAAGTTTGGAGAGCACTCAAGAAGCTAGAGTTGCCCTCGGCTATCGCCTTGGGCAACTCTTACGCTTCTTTCGTGCTCTCCAAACTTCCCGCGTGCTCCATAACTCGATAGTGCACGCTAAAGCATGAACCAATTGTTAAGTAAAAAAAAAATTGATGGTGACGTCATCTACGTGTCTGTCCTCCAATGGATTATAGGCGAGGACCAATCAAAACTCGCGGGTGATTTGACTTACTATAGAGACCTGTATGGTCTTTGGCGAGAGCTTGGGTAAGTGCCGACATGTAGTAAATACAACGAGTAAATGAATATTCTTATTGCAGGCGCGACATGCTTATGGCGACCTTCACAGCAGGACATTTCCTTTGATCAATGGCTTGTTGCAATTTCTTCAATGGATGGCTTGTAACTTCCTACTCACCTCTTATTGCTTGGCAGGATTTGTACTGCTAAGGTTTGATCTCTCAATGAATTTCTACAGGTAAGATGGCAATATTTACTGCTCCCTGCCCTTTGCCTTCTTCCTCAGCTCTTCCAGCTGACCCCATCCATCCGCATATTTAATTCAACTGTCCTTTGTCAGGTCTTCGTGGTGGTCAATTTTACTTTATTTGTCAGACCTGCATGGCTCGATTCTATTTTTAATTATGAGATTTGCGCAAAGCTGTTTGAGGCACGTGAATCACTACTAATTCGTCGTGAAAATCGAGCGCAGCTTTTCAAATCCATCATGCGCAATCAGTTTGAATCTTCTCCATCATTTACCATCCTTTTTCTTACTTACATGGGTTATTGGCCAAGATGATCGAGAGCTGGCATATAAAGTCAACTGTGTCTGCAACACAATAAACCCGCAGGGGTCGTTTAAGCTTCTTTGTTTTGACTTTCTTCCGCCGCCTGTTGCGACTTCATCGCCAACATTGTATAACAGTTACGAACTTTGTAAGTCCGCTCCACGCAATTTTTTCTTGCCCGCTCGGGTAGCCAGCCAGAACAAAGGATTCACTTCATTTTGCCCACGGGCGCTGCCAACTATGTAACAAGTTTTATCGTTGAATAAAGGCTGATAGTTTCGAAAGAAACTGTCTGGGGCTGCGTCGGTGGGAGTAACGAAATAATTTAGATATATCAACAAAGTTGAAATGGTAAATTGGCCAATGTAACGATTACAAGAGCTGACGTTTCGAGCGTTAGCCCTTCGTCGGAGCGAATGGTTTATCATTGCCTCTTTTGTGCATCTCTATCTTAGGTAAAGTCTGTTTACGAGCCCAATGGCCCATTAGGCCGGTACTTAACTCCGGTTTCTGTAGCATGAAACGACTAGGAGTATTTCTACTACCCCCTGGATGGGATGCCAGTCCATCGCAGGGTTACCCCCATCATTAAATTGCCGGTACCCATTTATACACCTGGGTGAAGAGAGGCACTGTGAGAGTAAAGTATCTTGCCTAAGAACACAACACAATGTCCCGGCCGGGGCATCTCTATCTTATCCAATTATTATTTTTTTACTATTTGTCAAGTTGAAGAAACTTCCAAATAACATGACTGCCTCTTATAGAGAAAAGGTATGTTGGCCATAGACTACAAACCTGAACAATTCATTAACGCACATGGTTTCTACTTCCCAGGTCAACGTATTTCATTGGCCACATTCTGTTAATTGCAACGCTGATCATCTGCCCTAGTGGCAAACGAAGACCTTCCCATGATGCTAGCGGCTCGGTGACGCCAAGCGGCTCCTTCAAATTTGAAATGAACCACAAGGATGATTCTGTTTCAAGTTTGGCCAACAACAATGCCTTACATCGCAAATTGAAGTGAAAAAATTGTTGCGTCTATAATCAATTATTTACCTTCCGTGGCAGTGGATATTAATATAGGGTTGACAAACCACGGATATTTAACAAAAAAACTATAAAACGCTTTCACTCTCTGGATCCGAGAGCCAATTCTTCTGACAGACGTCCATGTTTTACATGAGGTATCCATGCGAATCGTGAGAAATGATATCTCGAAGAACTATGGAGAAATCCTCTGTTTGGACATTGGCTCAACCTAAATGCTCATCTAATTCTAAAGCTCTTGGTTTCATCTTGCCATAATTAAAATAATAATTATAATTATAACGAAACTCTAAGTGTTTGAGTTGATTGTCCAATTAGACCACTCTTATATTTTTTACTTCTCGCAAAAATAAGCAAAATAAAGTCATTCTTAAGTGACTCCCAGCCTTGGTACGATCTTAGTATGTACTTAAATTTTGGTTTATCTCAGCCTGAACGCTCTTATATCAAAAAGAGTGTATTGCAAGTAAATAAAATTGATGAATAAAGTCATATCTCTAAGTATATCTAATATTGGAAGCGAATTCCCGGCAACAAAAACCAATGAAATACCTTTCTTTGACAGAAGAATTGAAATTAGTTGGTTACTCTTTGAAAATGTCTGACTTAACTCGCATAAATTGTAGTTTTGTCATAAAATTTCGTTAATTCGGAGAAAGCCTTAGGATGAAACTGTTCTTTGTGGCCTTTTTGTGCCCTACTCGTCAATCATTCAAGCGTTTCTTGAATAAAACATTCACATAGGCGTCGTCTAGACTTGTCAAACGACGACCTCTCTCTTCCAGAAGACACGTTGCGTGAAATTTGGGTGTGCACGTGTGTGTCAAATCGCTAACCCAATCTACATCAACAGGTTGATGTATTTCATTGGTCACATTATGTCGATTGGCGGATAGATCATCTGCGCATGCAAAGGAATACGAAAGCCTACCCATGATACAAATGAAGTTGTGACTTCACAGAAACCAACTCAGTGCCGGATCTAGGGGAGGGGCCCGGGGGCGGGGGAACCGGCCCCCCACCCTTATTTTGGGTAAAAAGATAAACGCAGAGGGAAGAAAAGCCAGCAGATGTACACACACAACAAAAACGGGTTTCCCTCCCTCCCCTCCCTAGCTCAAAGTTTGGATCCGCCAATGCAACCAGCTCAGCCAAAAATTGAGAACAGCCAAAATGATATTTCATTCGAGGTGCGTGTCTTTCAACGGCACTTTACACAGCAAATTGTAATGATGAATATCTGTCGTGTTTTCAGATATGAATTACACTAAACCCCCGCTAACTTGAACCCGGTAAACGCGAACCCCTTGCCGAATTCCAACAAGATCTGATTTCACGTGACCCTCTTTTTTTAGTCTTTAAAGAGATTAAGCACCACATATTTTTTCCCGCGAACGGCAGAGAGGGTCACGTGACCTGACATTTCCCGCGTTTGCCGTTTGCCGGCCGCCGTTTCTACTCGAGGAGGACATTTTTCCAGTTTGTAGGGAACGCGAAAATTTGCGGCTATTTCTACATTTTGATCGCTTGCTTTTATAGCTGAGCTTCGTTTATTATCTTACTTTTACATGAACTGCTTGTAAAGCTAATAGACTTCAAATTCAAGCAGAAAATACATTTAACAATTGGTTCATGCTTTAGCGTGCACTATCGAGTTATGGAGCACGCGGGAAGTTTGGAGAGCACGAACGAAGCGTAAGAGTTGCCCGAGGCGATAGCCGAGGGCGACTCTAGCTTCTTCAGTGCTCTCCAAACTTCCCACGTGCTCCACAACTCGATAGTGCACAGCTGAAAGCATGAACCAATTGTTTTAGAACATAGCCGGTGGAATTGTGCATCAAAATCCGACGCGAAAAACGGACAACAGTATCAGTTGAAGCGAATCGTGACGGCGCTGATGCCGAGTCTCCTTTTCCTTTGTTTTTCTCTTTTTCTGCCTCATTTAAGAACTCTAGCCCAAGGGAATAGGTTGAAACATTGTCTTCGTTTTCGGACTAGTAGGCCGAGTTTCTGTTTGTATCCATTATTGTCGCGAAATGTATTATTTTTCCCCGCGCTAACAATGGCCGCTCGCGCGAAAAAAAAAATTTCTGGCGAAGTCGGATTTGCTGACGCTATCAGCGTGCACTATCGGGATTTTGAGCACGCTTACGTACAATGAATTTGATTGCGCGACTCTGCTAGCTATGTTCTAATTAACAATTGGTTCATGCTTTAGCGTGCACTATCGAGTTATGGAGCACGCGGGAAGTTTCGAGAGCACGAACGAAGCGTAAGAGTTGCCCGAGGCGATAGCCGAGGGCGACTCTAGCTTCTTGAGTGCTCTCCAAACTTCCCACGTGCTCCATAACTCGATAGTGCACAGCTGAAAGCATGAACCAATTGTTTTAGAACATAGCCGGTGGGATTGTGCATCAAAATCCGACGCGAAAAACGGACAACAATATCAGTTGAAGCGAATCGTGACGGCGCTGATGCCGAGTCTCCTTTTCCTTTGTTTTTCTCTTTTTCTGCCTCATTTAAGAACTCTAGCCCAAGGGAAAAGGTCGAAACATTGTCTTCGTTTTCGGACTAGTAGGCCGAGTTGCTGTTTGTATCCATTATTGTCGCGAAATGTATTACTTTTCCCCGCGCTAACAATGGCCGCTCGCGCGAAAAAAAAAAATTCTGGCGAAGTCGGATTTGCTGACGCTATCAGCGTGCACTATCGGGATTTTGAGCAAGCTTACGTACAATGAATTTGATTGCGCGACTCTGCTAGCTATGTTTTGGAAGGTCGGGTTAGCGGGTTTCTACAGAACTGTGATTTTCATCCGCCATAATGTAAATTAAACGTGTTTGTAAAAGGTTCTTCCTCGAAATATGGAGTCAAATATGTGTTGTCATTTCAAAGAAGCCCGATAAGGGAAAAAAAAAAAAAAAAAAAAAAAAACGCTTAATACCAGGAGTCGCATTGCTTTTATTCCAAGTTAGTAGGAAAAATTGCAACTATTAAGAGCTAAAAAACAGTTAAAAATATTCTGGCAAACCATCCCATTTACAAGTTTTATATCTTTTCATTTCTTTTTTTTTTAAGATATTTTGTATTGTTCGGAAGCGAAACGGGAAATCCAAACAAACACTTTAATTCCAACACGGTAAACTGTAGACTCACGGTAAACGACAACGACCATTAAACAAAACTGCTACTCGATAAACTAAAAACTTTTCCACTCCACTCTAAAAAATCGCGCACGTCAAAATTAAAAGGTGCACGTGATTTGCTTACGATATTATTAGCCTACGTAGTCCCAAAGCACGCGTCGATTTGGTGAAATAACAAGTACCCGCGTAAGACTGGGGATTCTTAAAACGCCTTTGCCGGAACTCTAGTTCAACCTATATTACGCCCTGTCTTTTTATTTCAACAAAAGTAAAGTCTCCAACGCAGAGGCGCATATAATATGCTTAAATCCGGGCTACAATTTAAACTCTATATACGGTTCTCTATGAAGGGTTCTTTCAGAAATGAGCTGTGATAGGCTCTTGAGGATTCCTTGGATAAAATTCTGTCTAACATTCATTCGCTCTTTGCTGCCTTTTCTATTACTGTCTGACTTCTACGACCCTACGATTAAGTTCTCCTTTAGCAGGTTGTTTGGTGTACCATTGCAAAATAGTTCATTTGGTGATTCCATATCCTTGTTAACTCTGTTACGGAGCTCTGTTAAATTCTCTTTCGCTGAGTTGCGTTTCTTATCCTTCTCTTCATTCCTTACTTCCATATTTTCAGTTTTGTTGTCTTCTTTTCCTACGGTCTCGGATTTCCCACCACTCACGAGAAGAAACGCTACGATGGACCAAACGTGTCCATAGTAATACATGGAACTGAAGAAGAAAAACAACTTATACATTAACATGCTACACAGTTGCGCGCGCGTGGAACAAAGAGGATATCTGCACCCCTTCTCCTCTCCCTCTCCCCCCACGCGAAGTTTCGTTGCTAGGTTGTTGGGGGGGGGGGGGAGGAGATGGGTGAGTGAGAATCTACCACAGGTAACCCACCTTTCTTTCCCTCATCTGATACGTATATCAGTTTTTTAAAAATGCAGTAACGTTGAAACATTGCAACTTTACAAATTCGGACTATTAGTAGTCTGTATCTGTTTTCTAACAATGCAAGAAGAGTGTATGGAAAGCCGACCCACTATCAAGTCGTAAAACGAGAGGAGACTGGGTTCTACCCACGATACACACCCATCCTCTTGTGCGTCTTGACCTCATAAAATTGCTTCAGCTGCTGTAAGCTAGTGATGCCATGTTTAATAGAAGATGAGCCTTTTTGATAATTATCATGACTAAATTAAACCGGTAAAGTTAAAGAAAATCTTACCGCCAAAACTCCAAGCCAAACTTAGCTTCCAAACCAACGAATGGCACAGTAATAAATGTCAAAGAAAAAATGGTAACTGCGCATGTCATGAGGTCATAAAAACGAGAGGAAACATGTGAGCCTTGAAAAAGAGGCCTGTATTTTCGACGAACCTGTAAACGAAACCGCAAGAAAAAGATCCTTTGTTGTTTTCCTGAAATTGATAGAGAGGTTGGAACCAAAATGCGTTTAGAAAGTGGCCGCTAAGTGTTTTTGAATCTTGTAGAATAATCGTAATTTTGTGGCGATGAGCGCGAAACGAACGCGAAGGTTATACGCCCTCTTCCATTCGCGTGCACCGCGCCTTCCGCACGCGCCTTGCGCTTGCCTTTGCTTGCTTGAAAAACGACAAAATGACGCCTGTTGTTCTGGCGACACTATAATTGGTTAGGCACTTAAACACAGTCTGAAATTTTTCGCTTTAAACAAAAACCTCTTAAGGCCAACTGTAACTCATTTCAACAATGTTCAGCCTGGAAATATATACCTTTCGCGCTGCTTCAACCATTAGTGCACAAGTTGCGAAGGCCATGTAGTATCCTGAGTAGAACCCATGCCACAAAGCAGACAACACGAACACAGCTCGCGTGCGATGATAGGCGACTCGATCATACACGATTCTGAAAGAAAGTGATTTTAAAAGCATTATTGAGTGAAATGTTAAGCCAAGTAAACTACAATTCTTAACTACATGACATGAAGGAACCAAGCACTTAAAAAAGGGAATAAATCTCCATTCTTTGACTTCTTGAAAGTGCCCCTTTATAGATCCAGTAGGTGGTTTTCAGAGTGTAAAAGAATTGGAAATTCTTGCTCGCCGCAACACGATAACTTGAAAACTACTAAGCAGCACAGCATAAACTATTTTAGTAAAACAAGTTTTAATCGCCTTTACGTTTGGTCCCGTTAAGTTACCGGGACTTTCGAGAAACGGGCCACAAGGCCCCGGGAAAAAACCGCTTTGCCCCACGAGATGCGAACCAAAAGGAGAAAAGAAGAAAAATAGAGAGCCTTCCCATCAATTCAATAAATACATAATAACATACTTTCTCAACCACAGAACTGTACCGATATTCCAGTTGTCTAGCACTTCCTTCAGACTGGTCCCAAACTGCACGAAAAGCGAACGATGAGAAATGAGAAATTGGTAAAAAAAAAAACAAAAGAAAAAAGTCAATAATTTTGAACAACAAATTAACACATAGACGCACCTCGATCTTGAGAATATTCACATTAGTGATGCGGTTCCACTTCGCTCTTCCATTCTCGTCAAAACCGTTAAATCCTAGTCCACAAAAATTATTCATTGCCTCCGCTGAAAGCAACAATAAAATATTATATCAACTGAATTACACACTCAGAGGGCAGACGCATAGAGTGACTTCGGGTTTTTTATTTCATAAAACAAAAAGATTTCATGTGACGGGGGGACATATAATGTAACAGACGTCAAAAAATGGCAAAAACGTCAGTGATACACTTGGGGCGCCACGTATGCCACTTTTTTGTTCTTACCGCGTTTTGACCGCATCGGTGACCTATTATTGAGCAGGCGCACAGCAACATGTATTCTGTTTCTTAACGAGATATCGACCCATTACAAGGCTTTTCTAAGAGATCGTTGTTCTCGATATCAGACCAGTTGAATAAGCAGGAACAAGTCGTCGAATAAGATCATTTATTCCGAGCTCAAAACATTACAAAACTAAGACCAGAACAAGGAAATGTCCCACGCGGAAAACTGCGAGTGTTCTTGGGGTGACGAGTTTCACGTGCGCATCCGATTAGTAGCCGAGGTGGCGCGAAGTTTCTAAACCAACCACAGCGGGAAGTTAAGCAAAATTAAAGCAATCCCGCCACACTCAATTCCTGAGAATTCGTGGAAATATGATACAAAGAATGGGCTCGTGTTAATTATTACTTACCAAGTTTAAACGCGAAGTAGTAACGCATTCTTACAGACACTATTGAGATCCAGGCATAAAGAAGTCTCCAAAATAGAGGACTAGACCTTATGAAATCCGGATCTGTAAGGAAACAGAACACGGTGTTGAGTTAAGAAAGAGTTGTAATTCGCTGTAAACGAAAGTGGAGATGCAGTCAGACGTACATCCGAAGGGAGGTACAGCCCGCCCCCTTTTCAAATTGACTTGAGGGTAGGGGGAGGGCGTATGCTGTCCGAACTTATTACTGTTTTTGTAGCATATGTTGATTTAAATTATTGCTATTCCACCGGATGGGGCGATTCACCCCCCCCCCTCCCCTACCAAGAATTCCGTCAGGATTCGCTTCTTCGTGGACCATTCGCCGGGTACTAATTTTACACCCCTGGGTAAAGAGAGGCAAATTGAGGGTAAAAAATTTACAATAGCGCCTCACAGATGTTGGAAGTGAGGATGCTAAACTTGAAATTTGCGTTTACTTCATGAAGAATAGGGCACCTTTCGATTACGTGTCGCGTAAATGCAAAACCAAAGTTACTACAATGGCCAATCAGAAGAAAGGAAAACACCTTAAAGAGCCAATGAGAACTCCAGGATAACCAAACTGCCTAAAGCGCGGGAAAATGTGGGCGATGTTAGGTTTGCATCCCATTGGTTGGGAGAATGGTGCGAGTAGTTTTAGACCAGTTACAGAACGAAGTAAAGCCGCCAAAACCAATATCTTGGATAACTTGACGGAAATTGCTCTAATCAGCTAACCATACTAAGAAAAAGTATTTAAATACCTCCATTCCTGGTGATGGGGTAATTGGATCCAGTCAGCACTACGAAGGCTATACACACCGTCGACACCATTAGATTTCTAAGTGCGGCAAACTGTGGCAAAAGAAAGAGATTAGAGATCAGGGGAAAGAGAGAAAAACCCTCTTCACCCCTCCCCCTCGCTTCGTCACTCGTTCCAGATCTTCCATACGTCCAATATGGCGACCAAATATACTCGTGCGCTCCGCCGCGCTAAATCGCGCGCTTTCAAACTACCGCCTGCAATCAGGCTATTTTCTAATATGGAGGAGTTTAGAGGCAAACATTCCGCTTTCGTGGTTAACAGATATGGTCTACAAAAGCTTGGAAAAATCACTCATTTACATGTCATTAAATAAGAATAGCGTCTTCGGTCTATTGTGTCATGCCTCATAAAAAAATGAGGCATAACACAATAGACGCTATTCTTATTTAATGACATGTAAACAAGTGGCCGGGTATTCTGAAGTTTAGCCCCTCATTCTACAAAACCTTCCGACACATGTACGTGAGGTGGACATGTATAATTTCTGAAGTTGCTCCAAATCGTTGAAGGTGTGTTTAAAAGCTAAAGAGTACTTTTGAGTTATGTAATTTGTGGGTTTTAAAGTTTTGATGGTGGAGTCAGTTGTTAGGACTTGCTGGTTAACGAGTAGAAAGTAAAGGTCGCTGATCTTGCCTTTTTCTTAAAATGGTTGTTTACCGCAGAGCATGAACGGCTGTGAAATAGTGAATGAACAAACGCTGTAAAATGTACAATAACTTCTCTCAAACGATATAAAATATAATTATAATTCATTCGAAAATATTACATTCAGTCGCTAAACGGGTCTGTTATGATAAATTTCAGGGTCATCCTCGGTGTAAAAACCTGACGAGGTTTTCTTTGTTTCTTGAAGTATTTTGAGGGCCACAAGTTTATTAGCCTCTGGCTATTAAGTGCTACCCTCTTTAAATAAAGGCTTTCATTCATTCATTCATTCATTCATTCATTCATTGTTTTGCTGTACGCTATTGTTTATAATGTTTTGTTGTCTTTGTTTTACGTCACTCGTGAGCTTCACGGGTTTTTACGCTGAGGATGAGCCAAATTTCTACATCGTGGAATGATGCTTACAAGCGAAAAACCCAACAGTGGCACCAAAAGCTAATACATGACTTTGCTAAATTTTACAACATTCGCTAGTCACACAAAAGATCCTTCAATAAAAATAGTGAACGTAATTATGCCTAGGGGAGTGGGAATTTGAACGAAACAATCTTCAAAGGGCGGTCGCCATGTTGCGGGGGGTGGGGGGTATGTTAAAGCTTTGCATTGATTGATGCGGCTGGGCAAGGACTGAATATTCCTATGACTGACATTTGTTCCATTAGCTTCACATGAACTCTTACCAAAGGTGAAGGCTCCTTCTGGCCAGGCTCCTACCGAGAGAAACGCAAAATCAGTTGAGCTTAAGGCACAAACCTGCGTGAAGTTAGCCATCATGCTCTGAAAAAGTACGCTTGAGAAATGTAAAGAAAAGAGGTCATACTTTCCAACCACCCTCCCAGAGATAGAACTAAGGGAGGGGTGCAGGGGTTGTTCACCCCCCCCCCCCCAGATGACCTGTGGCTTTCTAATGTAACCTCGTAATCATACAAAGTATGCTTCATGGTTTGCTGTGTATTCTCAGCAGTCCACATTAGCTTATTACGTAGTCTTATGCTATCTTCTTGAACATTATTTGCTTTTAAATTTGTTTACATCACCCATCAGTTATATCATTCCTTAGTGGTGGAAACGTCAGGGATGAAAGTAGGTATGGTCACAATGCAAACATTTGGGGCTCATTGAATGATTTATAGATTTTTGTTTTAAAGTGTTCTAGGCAAGCTTAACAAAATGCCTCATTATAAATTAGTATATAAACTGTACGTCTTGAGTACCTTTGATCTGATGTCTGAGCCATCAATAAAATCACTAAAGTCTCTAAAGGTGCAAACCGGTCCAACAAGTATTGTGCTGTAGTGAAATAAATAGCTAAAGTACTCCAACAAAGAAGGAACTTTTCTGGAAATTAAAAAAAAATAATGAAAAAAAATTAGTACTCACTAGGCATTGTATGGCACTGGAGCCTTCTTGAACCCATGCTTATGATGGGTCATTTAATCTTAAACCTTAAAAATAGCTTAACAATCGTGTATGTTTGATAAAGCAACCAATATCCTGCAACTTTCTAGAGACTCCACTTAAATTTTCTTTTGAACTCTTTGCAAAAACTCTTTTTTCAAAATTTGAGTTGCCAAACTTGGGTTGGGGCTTATTTGTTAGTGTGGCTTATTTGTTGGGTATTACAGTATTTTAATATGGGTTTTTTTTTAATACAGTCACCCTTGGGAAGGAAACAGAGCATTGGAGATTTAAATAATTAAACTTACTGAAGTCTACATTTCCTTTGTTCTTCTGTTAGTTTGCTATCATCCCTTCCTAGCCCTGTCAGAGAGACAGGCAAAAGATGAAAATGACTTGTCAATAACATAAGTTTATCTGATAATTTTTATCTTTAAGCAGATGGGTTATAAACCTAACAATTTTATTCCAGAGATCCATCACTCAATGTCTAATCACCTACTCCTGTTTATATTAAGGGGCCTTAACTATTTGACCCCGAATGACCAGCATTTAAAATTTCTCTGTACAAAATCATCCCTGAATCACACATTTAGGTTTTGAGAAATAAAGGATGAATAACCAACTAAAGAAACTGTTGATTGTTAAACAAATCCTCCCTACCAGCACCTGTGGAAATGTATAGAGAACAGTATGGTAAAGTATGCATCTCACAGATTAACTATTCCAAATACGTACCATCATGTACACTGAATGCCACATAAGTGATCCTTTGTACCAAAACCATCAGGGGTCTGTAAAGAGAGGATAAAAGATGACTGAGTGCTTTTAAATGTCCATAAAATTAAAGATTTTTTGTTTTAGTTCAGTGGAAAATCGGCTTCTGTAAAGAGTTTCCTGAAGCTGACATTTTGAATGATAGCTCTTCTTCTTTCATTCTGACAAAGGGTGAAATTCTCTGGATTCCACCACTATAGCACTGGTTTGATTTCTGGACCTGGGTTGAATTTTATTGTTGGTTCTCGTCCTCACTCTGCAGGTTTCTCTCTCGGGTCCTGCCGTTTTCCTCCTTCTACAAAAACAATTATTCCAAATCCCAGTTTAACCTCGAAACAGTGGACAAGAGAAGCCAACTCGTGGAAAGTCCACCACTAAGTTTCCTTAATTATTATTTTTATGATCATCATAAATATTTACCCCGTGAAGTCCAAAGTGTATCCACCATAGTCAGTAATTTGTCTGTAGAGATGAGCAATGGACATGAAACCCATTGACACTACCAGTAGATATCTATCAAACAAAAATTAAAAATTGGTGAGGCTTGTTAGCCATGGGAGGGGGGAGAGGGCATTCTGTTTGGTGGTGAAATTAATACAAGAGAAATAGACTATAGGTTGCCATGATTATAATGAAATGGATCATATGTTTAACAAATAGATTATATGTTGCCATGTGCCTGCGCAAGATTTTAGGTCACAGTTGATGTCAAAATAAGGTAAGAAAAAAAAGTGGCATATGGGTGGGGAGGGTCAGGGGCTTCATTAATGTTTTCTGCAGGCAGGCAAAACTCTTTGAACTGAGCTTCTTTATAAGATAAACTTTCCTCAAGACCGTCAAATCAGGTGGGCAAAACCGTCCTCACAACCGGTCAATTTGCCCAGTGCCTGGCCCTTAATGAAACCCTTGGAGGGTAGAGGGAGTTATGTATATAGGAAAGGGTCATTAAATTTTATGCATCAAAAAGGGGAATATCACCAAAAATGTAATTAGGGCTTGGGGGGGGGGGGGGTCATGCCCTTCATGGAATCACACCAGGAGAAGGGTAACAGTTTTTTACAAGAAATTGAGAGAGGGGATACTGGGGACTGAGAATCAGTGATTAGATCTTTAGAGTTAACCTACTTGTGAACTGATGCAGGATTTAAAAGCCATGTGAGAATATAACATATGCTGCTAAAACTGATCAAGATTAAGGTTTGCCTGTCAAGAGAAAGAACGGAAATTAAAAGTGGGTTAAATTTCATGCATCTGGGCCAGGTTGTTCAAAGGTTGGTTAAGATAAGCCAGGGTTAGTGTGATGTTTTTATTTCAGATCTGAATGCTTTAAAAGAAAATTCAGTTTCACTGCATTTGTCTACAATTTGATGATTGAGTGCTCTAGAAAGAATTGGGAAAATTACCCCAAGACGGCTTTTAAAGAGATAAATAAAGAAACCTGGATTAAAATTTAACCCTGGGTTAATGCTAATCAGCCTTTTAACAACTGGGCCCTGGGGAATAACATACAAAAGACATCTTACAAGGAGAAGTGTAAAAGAAGTATGCAAAAACAAATGATTGGACTTCGATTAATCCTTAAATACCCTCAAGTGATGAAGACAGAATTTCTCCTTACAATATTAACACAACATCAAGCAAACAGGTGCTGAGAATAAAGAATAATATCAATTTTAGGATAATTTGTTGACCCAATAGCAAATTCTACAAACTAACATCACAAGAATGGAAATGGCAGGCAGTAAGGAACATTACGAATACATTTAGGGGTGAAAGGGCACTCAATTTTTTTTTTAAATTAATTACTTAAGAGCAACTTGAGTGATCAAATTGGGTTTCTCCTAACCGAAACATTTAATGGAGGAGTTTGCAGCCCTCATTTTTTTTAATTTTTTTTATTTTTACTATAACCCAGGAGAGTACAAATTGGGTTTCCCTAATCAAAACAAATAAATTCATATTATTGTATTTGGAGATGGACCTCCGAAACATCGTGAATGCTTAGAGTTTCAAAGTTATAGAACTGTTCTTGGCAAAGAAATTCGATGAAAGCTAGTGACGTAGTTGGTTCATTACGATTTGTTGCATTCTAATTTGTTGCTATGGCACCAACATCAGGTTGGAAATTATTGAAGGTACGTAGGTGAAAAAATCTTACCACTGAGTTAATTATACAAAAGATGCTTTATCAACGTTAGAATTTTTGTTATGTTAATTTTTTTCCTATGGCAATACTTGGTTATTAGGTGTACATGATCGTTTTAAATTTCCTTAAATCTTAAAGTGTACAAACGAGAAAATGTAAACATAAACTACAAGCGAAAAAAAAGGATTGCTGCGCCTCTTTCGTGGGCGAAAATAAAAAATAATTGTCCACCTGTTACTTAACAAAATATACATTAATTAAATATTTATTACAGTACAGTGCTTTTGAAAAACACAACTGAACATTACCTAATAAGCCATATTTAAAAATAAAATTTAAAAAATACGTTAGAAAATAGAGAATTTTATCTTACCATTTGAAACAAAACCACGCAAGAGCTATGCCCCAGAAAAGACTTACAGCCCTTCTTGTATTCGACGAGACACGATCCGGATGCAACAACAAGCGAAATGCCGTCCCAAGAGGTGCACACAACAACATGCAAAAGATAAAATTGGCCTGAAAACGAAAAAAGAAGTCCACATGTAAATCCATAGAGCCAGCTAAATATGAAGCGAAGAACTCGCACTGCGATATGCGTTTCTGAGGTTCGCTACGCTTGATCGATCTCGGCGTATAATGTCACTTACTATGGTCAAGGGCCCGCCTAGGTGAAGAATTAAACAAAAATAGTAATATCAGCGAAACTTTAATACCTGATCTGGTGGAAAGTTCGTTGCACTAGATATTCCCTGGAGAAATTCCCCGAGAATCGACATCGTGAAAGATCGGAATAACTTCGTTTGGTGAGAGAAAAAAACTGCAAAACGTTATTCGCCTAGACTTGTCAAATGTATTCTTGTAAAAAAAAAACAATTGGTGTAGTTCCAGTCCTCCGCTCCAACGCCCTTGAATGAACTTCACCCAGTGAGTGATTCCGTTCGTTCGAGAACTGAAAGTGACAAGTGAAAACTACACATTTTGTTTGCATGTACTCGAATGTCGGTGGTATCTATTATCTGTGGTTTATCTGAAGTGAAATCATTGCCGTGAGAAACAAAGTAGCCCTTTTTGAAAAGCGTGTGAAACAAAATTTCTAAGGGCTGTCGACGTTGAAATCGCGAGTGTGCTGAAAAATATCTGCTACGTCACTCCGCTAGCAACGCACTGCAGCGCTGATGGAACGTCACGCTCTGTTAGGTACATACCAAGGAACTTCTAGTCATGAAGATTTTATCCTTGAGATCATGATGTGAAATATTTTACCCCAAGTGTGGTCTACCAGCGCAAAAATATTTAACATAGCACAACTTTTGTTTCGACTTGATGTGAAATAGAATATCCCGTTGTTTACTTGACATGACATCCTGTTATGAGTGACTTTCATGCGGATGAGCTGATCTTCATTGTGTGCACGAGACTGTCGCCTACGGCAAAACTCTCTTAGTAAGCCTCCGTGCTTTGCAGAAATTATTACGTCGAGCAATGGGTGAGACAAGGATTTGCATTTATGGGAATACACGTTCGCACAATCAACCTAAACATCTACTAGTTTTACATAAAAAACAAATTTACCTCACTTAAATGGTTGTTCCGTCCTTGGGATCGTGTGAGTTAGGCCCATTTAGCTCGGTTCCAATTCCAGTTCACTAGCTTAACCCTCTATATAATTTTCGATTGAGCGTGCGACCTTTTAGGTCTTTTATTTTCATACGAATCCTTAACTGGACATGTGTGTGCAGCAACAAAAAGAGATAGAGAAGTTAGGAGAGGATTGTTTATCACAAGTAGTTTGTGAATAGGTAAACGAAGTTATGAAACACTGGCGCGGAAGACAACACAGTTGAAAAGAAACATTTACATTCCACACACACACCGTATCTCAAAAAGCCCATTTCCGAACCTTATGCTGAAATAAAACTTCGCCAAATTTACAGAAAATGTATATTTATTTAACTCGGATTGATCATCCATATGCACATTTAACTTAAATATTTACATAATTATATAATATAGGGCTAGAATTCTTTTCAAAATTTCTTAATTTCCCCCAAAAATTACAAATCAGTTCAATTTTTTTTATTTTAACCAGGGGTAGAAGAGAATCATGGCGTCGAGTTACTGCACAGTATCAGTTCCCAGACTAAGTGCACGTGGGGTTAAGCCTGCAAGACTTTTTGGATCAATGTTAGCAACTGTGCACCCACCCCTCCCTTAACCCTAACTTGTTATCCGTTGACTGTTGTGGGGGGGTAGGGAAGGGGTAAGTGCGAAGTTCAGATAATGAGATCGAACCGCAAGGATTTTTGCTTCTTCTTACAAGCTTTCAGTCAGTTTGTCGTCTGGGCTCTGAGACTCATTTCTGCGGGCTAGGGCAAACCTAGATAGTTTTAATTCATTTTATACACTTTTCACTTGGAAAGAGCTATTTGTTAAAAAAAATCTCTCCGCGTTAATTTTTAGCGCAACTGAGTAGTTAAAAAATGTTTTTGAGGTCTTCTGTTATAGGTAACTTTCAGAAATCGTTGGAAGACAGCTCTAGCTGATGTAATGGTTGGAGAATACACATTTTCCTCTTTGGCTAGACTTGTCATGTAGTCTTCCAGTTTAGTATTGTTTGTCCGTCGTAATCGCATCAGATTTCAATGCCCGCTTTTTTCTTTTAAATGGTGACCCAGAGAAGCTGTTGTACATCTTCATTTGTAACCTGAGGATGAAAAAAAAAAAACCATTTCACTAGAATTTAAAGAACTCAAAAGTCAGGATTACTGCTGGCAGAGTCTTTTAGTAATAATAATAATAATAATAATAATAATAAAAGTATTTATTAAGCACTCTAAACAACAAACGTGTTTAGTTACAATGATATGAACTCAGCAAGTATAAAACTAATTAACTAAATTAATAACTGACTGACTAATAAGAGAACAAACATCTATTAACAAAAGTCCTCTTGAAATGTTCAGTTCTGACAAGTGGGAGAATATAATTATGGCGCCTCTCACGTAGCGTAACCATTGGTCGCTCTGGTGTCAAAAGGTCATCTAAAGCTGTTGTAAAATCGCCGTCGGTGATCTTGGCCCACAACTTCTTATCTTTTAGAGTAATAATATTTTCAATCGAAAAAAGCTTTTTGCAGTAACAAAGCTTAAAAAGCTCTCTTAAACAGCCTGTCTATGCGACTCAGATACTTATGATAATACGCGCGGCCCCATACTTCTACAGCATATGTAAATATAAGTAGAATGAGGAATTATATCATGATATAACTAACACTGTTAACGAAAATGACGATACTAATATTTATTTGTCTTAGGGTAGTTCTTAGTTCTTGAAAACTGAATAAGTACAGCAGCAAACTGTCTTGTTAATAACTGGAAATCGCTTACGTATTTTTAACAAGCTTTCTAGCTCACAAGACGCTATGCGGGTAATTAAGCGATTGATTGAATAACAAAAATTTTCATTTCTAAACTGAATTATACAAAACAATAAATTATTTTTTATAAAAATTATCAAGTTACAAACTTATACCAAAGAATGTATCGAGCCTTTGTTATGAATGCCTTTTCTTAAAAAAAAATTTTTTCCACTTGGTTTCACTTCATGGATCGAAGATAAATCAAAAACTTAAGCAGAAAAAAACGAAGTAGACTTGAATTCTCCAGAAATAGCGTTCTCGATGATAATGACAATAATAATGATAATGATGATGATGATAAAAAATGACAATGAGAATGAAGACGATAATGAGGCTGATCATAATTACGATACTGATGACGCCTATAATGATAGAAATTATAGTGATAATAATATTGATGATGATAAAAATGATGATAATAACGATACTGCTAAAAATGATAAAATGCTAATGATATTGATGATAATTAAAATTTTGATAGAAATGATACTAATGATGAAATAATGCTAATAATGATAATGGTAATAACGATAAGGCTAGTACTTATGCTATTGATAATAATTATGATAGTAAAAACGATTATGATAATGACGACGATATCAGTTATAACGATTATAATGATGATGTTGACAATGTTGATGATGCTAATGCAAATGTTTATGATAATAATCATGTTTAGTGATAATAACAATGATGATGATAACGATGATAATTTTGACAATTTTAATGGTAACAATAGTGATCATGATAATGATAACATATAATGGTGATAATGGTAATAATGATAACGAAGTCTATCAAAGGAAGGAATTGTGTGCATATGTTGCATATGTAAACAAACACATCATCGCCGACAATCTTACCCACAAGTTTTCGGATCGCTAGAGGGGGATACCAATTCCTTCTTCAATATCTTGGCGATGCAGTTCCTTAAAGTGAGATAACAGAAGTTTTTGTAAGCGATTCCATTCTTGCCACAAATTGGAGTGTCAAACAATCCTTCGTCGCTCCTAGGACACGGCTGACATCCAGGGGGCGCTGAAACAGTAAGGAACAAAAGATTAGATTTGGTTAAGTGACTTGTCTTTGAGAGCCATTGCAATATCTGCGTTCAAGAGTGCGTGTGCTCAATAGCATTCTTCGAACCATTCTTTGCAATGTCACGCAACGCTCCCCCCGACTTTCAAAAAGGAAGGGGGGGGCATTGCATGTCATCCAGTAAACGGTGCCGCGCCCAAGTAGAGAAGAAGAATGATATTTCAAAATTTTTCGTAATGAGTTGCTCTTTCACGTTACTCAAATTTACACACTTCTCAAAGCGATTGAACATTGATTTTTTTCGCGTTGGAAACAACAGGAAACACACCCCGAATGGGATCACCCTAGCGCGCTTGTTTTTTGTCATCTACGGCCAATATCTAATTTTTCTAATTTTTTTTTTTATTGTTGTTATTATATTCTATTCTCTTGCAATTTTGTCTTTACTATGCTAAATAGTGAAACATCAGAAAATAGGGGCCTTAGCAAAGGAGAGTCGCTCTGCAAACGAAGGTTTTTTTAAAAAAACCTCCGTGATCTCTAACGAAGCAGAGCCACTGAACAAACGATGATTGTTTTCAAAAACCTCCATTATCTCTAGTGAAACAACCATAATTACAGAATAATCGTCGACAAATTAACAACCAAACCCTAAGCCTGCGGGACATCGACATTGTGTTCAGCGGGGCTCCTCTGTTTGTGAACAAGAGAGATGATGGCGTCCTAAGTTCTTCTATCGTTAACACTCGAAGGTTTTTTTCTCTTAAATTTAGTTTGTGAGTCCTAACTCGAGAAATAGCTCTTTTTCTTTGACAGTTGACGCTATGAATAATATTTGCTGAATAATATTTTTCTTTCGCCGAACTGGAAGAGTGTAAGCCAACCTGAACTGAACTTGACTATCGCGAGAGAGTTCTCATTCAGTTTTCACTGTTGAGGAATGTTTTTGGGTGTCTATGAAAAAAACCTAGGTTTTTGTATTTAAAAACCTTACGGTACCACCAAGGTATCGACACAATAAGTTATTAGAAATCACAGCTATCGTTTTCGACAAGTTATGGACAACATGGTGTGAAGGAACGGTGTAAACCCCAAATAATATTTAAAACCAAAGTAACTTGGCCTTGTTTAAATCTCCATTATGCGAGCGACTTTGGACACACTTTTTCCATAATCAAACTGGTACAGGGGTGGTTAGAAGCCAATAAATATTTGCGGCTTAAAAAAAAATTAGGCGATCGATTCAAGACGAAATTTTAAAGTCGGAGTTTAAAATTTGCCCGCTGTTGACATGTTCCCCATTGTGATGCAAGCCAATTTATGAAGTCACCTTCCTCTGTCACTTTCTATTTTTCAAAATTAACACTTTTTAAGTTTGTTTGAGGCCCTGAAAGGCGAAAGAAAGAAATAATTACAAACCTTTTTCTCCCCAGAAAGTATCGTGTCTTATTGTCCAAGTTCCACGTATGACCAGAACTATTATAACGGACAAAATACACAGAAAGTGCCCTGCTTTTCTCATATCAACTCATTTGTTCCACAGCTGAATCGAGGAAATGTTAAAAAAGGCAAAAGCGCCTTTTTGAAAGAATTATCTTCCCTAGAACGAAAGATTATTGTTAATTCAGGCTTCGTAATTCCATGCAGGCTTCGATAAGCATGCGCGTTTTGAAACAGATGATGAATTTTTAAAGAAACGTGTCTCTGTTACCAGACTGGCTACATGTATACATCAATAGCCTGACAAAAGCTTATTTAGGTAACAATGGCAAGATTTACCGGCAACAAAACATCTTTCATTTAACAATTGCTTTACACATTGCTAGAAAAGGAAGATTTGGAATTGCATGTAGTCTATCAAACATCATTTGGTTCCTTTTGTAAACCTGTAAATAAACACTGAGGAACTTAGACAGATCATATGTTGTTAACGAAATTTATATCATATCCGGCTCAGTGTGTGCCTTCGCACTCTTACACGAAAACATTTTTCATGGCCTCCAGAATAAACTTATTGCTTTTGGCGTTTTTCATTGAATGCAGGCCAGCACAAGGTGGGCGCGAAGTAAGAGTCATGCATGAGCGGAGAGCGCGAAAACAAAAAAAACCTCTCTCCTCTTTTCCCCTCGCACTCGCATAGCGTTTGGCCCCTTTTGCCCCCCCCCCCCCCCCATAAAAAAAAAACCAAAACGTGGTTTTGCGAAGGCATCACATGAAGTGTGAAATCGCAATTCAAGTTTGACAGATTTATTTACAACAGTCCTCGCTTTTTAAACATCAGTGTCACAGCAGTTCATCTAGCGGCTGTATCGAAGTTACAGGGATCAACAAACAGTTCGTACTGAGGGTACTTCAGCTTTGAGGAAGTTAGCGAATTTAAGTTTCAATAAAAGTTCTCGATCAACCGTCTTTTTCATACCAACATAAGTTAACACTATGGCAATTTGGTTGTAAAACATACACCACTGCTACTGGCGGAAACACTTTCTGCCGGTAATCTTAAGCCATCGCAGAGAGAAAAATTTCTTCGCCTCAGGCCGGAAATTTTGGGAGGAGCTAATGACCGAAACACGACATGAATATATATCACCCAGTGAACCATTTAAGTGAATGTATGACAACATCACGGGTGTGGTGTTGGGGTTTATATATGAATTATCCATCCCGCGGTAGATATCATTATTTATCAGCCCCATAAAGACTGTAAAAAAGCTGCGTGTTGAATCTATGATCAGAATGAAATGTTCTTACGCCTTGCTGGTATTGCTACCCATTTTGTTTGGTTTAACAGGTGGGAGACCTGTGTCACCAGGTATACAGTTTGTTCTCACTTATTCTAAGGCTGTGTCATGTTAGCGAGCTGTTCCTTTTTTAAGTTTGAAATTAATTCAAAGAAGTGATTCAGAGGTCGTGCTTCTGCTATACTTTTCTCGAACTTAATTTCTGATTTGATTTCGGCGCTTCTTTGATGCTCTGTGCTTATATGCTTGCTTCTTTGTATTTTTAAACGTAGAAGTTGAGAATATTAAGGTGAATGAAAATGCGACAAAACAACATTAACTTCTCACTACCTGAGCGCAGGGGCCGCACCGGGGAATGTTAGTCCGAGGTCGTGGCCCAATGAACAGGCCGAGCGTAGCGAGGTCCATTCAAAAATGGCCTAATGCAAATATTTTCCAGTACGGCTCCAGCAAGCGAGGTTTGGTAGCATTTTATCACAATGCTTTTGAACATACTTATATGTTTGGGATTTACCGGCTTTTGCGAACGAAAAGACACGTCGTATGGCTGCTTCCGTGTAAAGGGTCCGTATTACAAAATCTCGACCAAGTGAGAACCAATTAAAACGCTCGCGTTTAACTCGCGACTACTTTACTATTTGATAAAAGAAGGTATTAGTGTTTAACTTAGAGATAATTGCCGTAATCAGAAAACACTCGCAGATGTAAGCCTTGCACGAAAAAATGGCCAAACACCTCAAGCAGCTAGTAGGTAAAACTCTAAGAACGGAGAAGAAGATGGACAAATCGAAAATCGAGAACAAAACTGAGAAAGAATAAACAAGAACCTAGAAATAATAATCTAACCTTTTAACCCTAATATTAACATTCATATTCTCCACACTGTTATCTTTACATTTTGACCGTTGTGAGCAGGGGTGGATCTAGGGGGAGGGTGCAGGGGGTGCGCACTCCTCCCCCCTGAGACGACCTGCTGCTTTCTAATACAAGTGGTATTCTACTGTATCGTTTGATATGCATTCTCAGCAGTTCATATATATCTTATTAACCAAGCGCGAGGGTCGTACTGGAAGAATATCGGCCCGAGGTCTTGACAGTACGGACCGAGCGCAGCAAGGTCCGTACAAAAAAGACTGAGGGCCGATATTGTTCCAGTACGGTCCCGAGCAAGCTTGGTTAATAAGAGATTTATTATACGACTGAAGTTCAAAGGGACACAAGTGCGGTATCATTCGGGACCATTCGGGACAGTGCGCGGTCCAATACTTACAGAATATTGGACCGGCAATAGAGCCTTTTGATTGGTTGATTTTATTTATTGGCCCTCTGACTGCCCGAGTCGTGTAATAAATTATGTTATTGCCTAGGCAAAAGCCTTCTTCGTATTCGCTATCACAATTTGTTTACGTCCGGTCACCAGTCAGTTACGCCATTCTTTAGTGGTGCACCCCCTCCTCAAAAAAATCCTGGATCCGCCCCTGGGAGCTGCTTGAATTGGTGATCATTTCCTTTATTCTCAAGAACTTTAATGTGTGATTTAATGGTGATATTGTAAGGAGAAATTAGAAACCAGTCACTACTGGCGGGCAAAAGAGTTGTTAAGAACAAGAGACAAAACCTCTTACAAGAAACGGACAAACCCGCCACGCCCAACTCGCGCTTGGTTACCGCGCCTAGGCTTGGTAGCCACCCTACGATACTCGGTACCAGTCTTACAGAGTAATTTGAAATACACAATATGGTTAATTAGACTCTGTTCCTTCTTATTTCAGACTGTGGCATCCAGTGTGTTGGTTCTCTACCTCAGTGTAATCTTCCACGACTATTCGGTTTCCCGAAATGCACCACACAGCTTGACAACTGCAAGTTCAACAAGCCGCGCCCTTTCAGACCAGGAGTGATTATGCTTGGCGAACCTGAATGTTATTAGAGAAACTCTTCGATCGGGTGTGGAGAGGTATCTGCCTACCGAGCACCAGAATGAAGAGAGATGTTGTTGCGTCACGCTAGCGTGTAACGCCTCCAGTTAATTCAAACGCGACGTATCTACGACCCGAAGACGAGAACTCTAAACTAAGTTCCGGGGACTTAACCTTTAAATTCCCATGAGTGACCAGGAAAAAATTTCTCTGTACAATATCAATACAATATCAAGCGGACAAGTGATAAGAATTAAGAAAAATATCAACTAGGTTATCATTAGTCAATCCAATACCAAACTCTCCAAACTGACATTATAAGAATTGTATGTCAGACAGTGAGGAGAATTACTAATGAGATTTTGGGCGTGAAAGGGTTAACCTCTGGCTGCCAAATTTTTCTGTCGTTTGGATTTTGAGAGGCAACGAAAATTTAAGATTGACTTTTCCTGAACCAGTTCCCTAAACTCCAATAAGTGACCAAGACAGAATTTCTCCTAACAATGTCAATACAATATCAGGCAGACAAGCGAAGAGAATAAAGAGTTATTTTAAATCAGGAGATATTTAGTAGATCCGATACCAAATTCTCCCGGCAGCCATAGCAAGAATTGTATGTCAGACAGGGAGGAGAATTATCAGCGAGAAATTGGAAGTGAAAGGGTCAAGAGGTCCCAACGGGCCTCATATGCTGCGTGACAAACTTAAAGGATTTATGGCGTACATTTACGCATTTTAATTTCATTGAAAATTTCATTTTATGAATTTCTATGCCTTTTGATTTAATCAATTCTATTAAAAAAATTCGTGAAAATTGTTATAATCCCTTAAAAATTCACGGATATTTTGACTGAACGTTACAAAAGATATGGACTAATTGACGGCATATTTACATTGGTCTCCTACGCAGCGGTTGTCTGGCTGTGTAACGCAACGCCAGAACGCGTTGCATTACAAAACCAACACCTAACAACGGCTGTGCCAATAAAATTGTTGGAGAACGTGGCAAGATTTACGTTACATAAGTTTCACGTACTAGCCCCTTCAAAAGACAGCTAGGAAATTCAGATATTGATATTAACATTATTTCCGTAGCTTCTTTCTTTTAAAGCGCACAAACAGTTTGTCGATAAGTGGTTTAATCCATGACAACTGTTACACTAAATGAACATTTGTAAACTTCGTGTCACGCCACGCTTAGTACAGTGTACTGATCGGCATGATTTGGATTCGAATCGAGGTAAGACGAGGGCCCGTTAGTATCATATCAGTTCGTCTAAGATCAATAAATGATAAATAAATAGTAATAAATCTGCGAGCTAACAACCGGGTTTACAC
>NC_142520.1:3152200-3184700 GCF_964205215.1 Stylophora pistillata
CTCGTACCTCCAGAGGGTGGAATATCTGATAAACAACCCTTTCGGACATGAACTAATAATTTCTGAATTTCGGTTAAAGCACTTTGGGGGATAACTTCAGTTTGTTCCTTCATATTCCTCAGATTTCCACTGTATAAGAAAGTTATCAATGTTTCTCTCAATAATACTCGCTGATGGAGTTGGCTTAGATCTTTTCATTCCACGATCTGTTGGGTCCCTCAGAATCAAATTAAAGTCATGCAGTATTTGCGTGCGCAGTTTCTGTAGTGGCCCACTGCCACCCTCCACTGGCAACAGTTGTCAATATAGAAATGGTCTACAACACAACCTTAAGTGGCAAGTCTGTCTTTTAAACTGGTCAACAGATCTTCCACTTTATCAAACGCTGTTCCCTTGCAAAGTTTCCAGGCTAAAACTATGCCGACATCGTTCATAACTATAAATAAACAGTCATACAGCTGTGTCCACTTTCCCTCACACCAAAAGCCGATATTTGCAGACACTTTAAATGTATGATCAGCACTTAATGAAGAAGCTCTCAACTGACACATCCTTCTGTGGTAGAGATGTTCTTTTTCAAAGTATCCCATAATATAACAGCAAGTTGAGACTTTTTCTCCAACCTTGCTGCCTTTCGGTGAAAAATCTGGAAATGTTTCTGGGCTTTTGTTCTTCTCAGTGAGGAAACACATCTTTCGCAGACCATACTCGTCAAAGAGACTTTGATGCCAAAGAACTTGGACTTCAGAAACTGTCACCCCCGCGCTTATGTGCGAAGTGAAGACCCGGAACAATTCTCTTGTGATTCCAATCTTGTGAAATCAGAAACGGCGGCTGAAAATCTGCTCTTAATTGACATAAAATGCCTTGGTCGTGACTAAGAATTTGGCGTTTATTTCTACACAGGTAGACTCGTCCAACGGGTAATCTGGAAAAGCCGGAATCCGGAATTCCGCCGGAATATTTCAACGTCTGTTTTTTTTAATTCAAAACAACTCCGATGATTTTCCGAAGAGTGTACGAGCTCCGAATATACTCCGATGATTAACCGAAAACTATCCGAGGGTCTCCGAAGTTACCCGGAGATCCTCGAGGAACAATCGAACCCCCGGCTTCATTTGTTTTTTATCGACTTTTTTTATTTCATCTTTTGTTTATTTTTAATCATTAACTTATCTATTCTTTAACGGCCGTGAAACCAAATAATAAACAGCAAATCATTCGTCAAATTATAGGTTAACATGGTCAGCGTCCCTTTAATCGATCTCAATTATTCATAATATTCAAATGAAGCCGGGGGTTGGATTGTTCCTCGAGGATCTCCGGGTAACTTCGGAGACCCTCGGATAGTTTTCGGTTAATCATCGGAGTATATTCGGAGCTCGTACACTCTTCGGAAAGTCATCGGAGTTGTTTTGAATTAAAAAAACAGACGTTGAAATATTCCGGCGGAATTCTGGCGAAATTCCTGATTTTCCAGACTACCCTTGCATTTTTAACTCGCTTAACTCAGGACAAGCTGTTTTCACAGAACTTCCGGACTTTTCCGATTTTAACTAGTCAAACTTGTCCTAGTGAAAACACAGCCGTAATTGCGATGGCGCTTAAAGTCGCTTCTCGCAGATTGTTTTAATTACTTTTACTTTCCAAGTCGTGAAAATCTCGATTCTTCAAATTTGCAGAATTTTTAGAAGTGAATCTGTTGTTCTTGTTCTTGTTGTATTGCACAGAAAATCACAGGTAATAATGATAATAGTAATAATAATAATAATAATAATAATAATAATAATAGTAATCGACTTTATTTAAAGAGGGTATACACATTACAGCTTGCGCTGATAAACCAGTGGCCCTCAAAACTTAAAGTTAGTAAGTAGCACATTCTAAGCCATAGAGATTAAAAATAGAACTAGTCGAACAATGTAGCTACTCAAAGATTATAAATACAATAAAACTAGATTATAAGACAGCTTCAAAAGAATCAATGTCTCTATAAGTATTTATAAAATAATTCATCAAATCATTCCTAAAAGAGAAGATGCTACGTTGTTTCCTAAGCTCATTTGGAAGACTATTCCATAACATAATACTACTAACTTGGAAAGACCTTCCTACCTCAGTAGTATCTCGATACTTGGGACAGATTAGGTTATACTGGCCACGCCTGGTCTCTCTACCAAGCAGGGAGTGATTTGTAGTTAAAGTACTTTCAATATACGTAGGGGATTCCCCATGCAGTGCCTTACAGATTAACACGCACTTTTTTATCTTGACTTCATCATAGAATGGGATCCAATTTAGTTTCTTGAAATTTTCCACAGTTCTTGATCCGATACCTGTACCTAATATTACACGCGCTGCACGTTTCTGCAACCGAAACATTCTCATGAGATCTTCCTTAGAACAATAGGTCCAAACTATACTACCATACATCATGACCGGCTTAATAAGGGCATTATAGAAGAGTAATCTTTCCTCAATGGGTAAATAAGTACACAACTTTTTCAGTAGGCCAATTTTTTTTTGCTAAGCTTCTTACAAAGTTCATCTACATGTTCCTTGAAAGTTAGTTCTTGATCAATTGTAACCCCAAGCAGTTTCTGATGTATAACTTGCTCGATAGCTGTTCCATTTGCTTGCAACTTCAAACTAGGGTCAGCTACACGTGACTTGAGACGCTTGCCAGTTACCAGAATAGATTTGGTTTTCCCGGCATTTAAGACCATGCGATTTTGAGCAGACCATGCGCAAAGACTGTCAATGCCCTCCTGGGCCCAGTTGTTCGAAGACCGATTAGCGCTAACCCAGGGTTAAATGTTAATCCAGGTTTCTATATTTCTCTGTTCAAAAGCCCTTTTAAGATAATTTTCCCAATTATTCTTAGAGCATTCAATCACCAAACTGTAAACAAATGGAATTAAAATGAATTTAATTTTAAAGCTTTCAGATCTGCAATTAAATTTCACGGTAATCCTGAGTTATCTTAATCCGCCTTTGAACAACCCGGCCCTGAAGTTTTGCTTCGACTGCCGTTGTCCCCAGAGTACATTGAGCACTATAGGAAAAGGTAGTATCATCGGCATAAACATCCACAGTAGAGTTTGAGATCACTTGTGGGAGGTCATTGATGAAAGTCAGGAACAGCAAGGGGCCCAAAATACTTCCTTGTGGAACACCATGGGTGATACCTAGTGGGGATGAAGTGCACCCATTTATATTAACATATTGTTGACGGTCAGCCAAGTAGCTCCGAAACAGTTGCAGATTTCCTTCATCGACACCATAGATCTTCAGTTTAGCAAGGAGAATATCATGATTTTTCAGGTCAAAAGCTTTACTATAATCACTACACACAAGGCCAGTTACATTATTACAGTCAATATCAAAGAGGATCTGATCCGAGAGTCGAATAAGGGCAGTTTCAGTTGAATGATGCTTTCGGAACCCTGACTGTAATCCATACAGAAGGCCGTTTCTAGACAGGTGCGCGTACAATGAATCATATATATGTCTCTCGTAGATCTTTGACAAAATGGGAAGTACCGAGATTGGACGATAATTTTGTTTATCAGTCTTAGAGCCTTGATTTTTAAAAATTGGTGTGACTTTTGCCATTTTCCCCTTTGACGGAAAACTGTGAGTGGAAATACAATAGTTGATAAGGCTCGTAACCGAGCTGGCAATGCAATTTTTAGCACTCGAATGCCAAGACTATCCGCTCCTGTCGCTTTGCTAGAAGGCATTTCCTGCAGCATTTTCAAAACCTTCACAGGGGAGATAAATGGAAGTTCAAATGCGTATTCGATGTCCTTAGTTTCCTTTAAAATGGAAGACATGGTTTCAGTTGGTAAATATGAATCAGCGGAATCCAATATTTTTGTGGCCTGATTTACAAATGTTGAGTTACACAGTTCGGCAATATGAATGTCTTCAGTTGCAATATGAATGTCTTCAGGTGTGATTTCTTCGCTCGTGTGTCATTTTTGGACACTCTGTTTATCGTTGCTAAGTACCACATTTGAAAACAGGACATTTTTAAGTCAACCGGAACTAATGCCGTGTTTAGACTTGAACGGTTTACTGAGGTACGAGAGTTTACTTACCTAGGTAAACATTTTCCGTGTGTAAACGTTAACTGATACTTTGGTAAATACCGCAAAAGACAAAAGAAATTTGACCAAGGTAAAAGTTGTAATTATCCTGTGATCAGGCATGGTTACAGTTGGTAACCAAGGTCATTATGACAGATATATCCGCTTGCGGCGGTGTAATTTGTCACATCCCGCGGTGAGCATATCGTGCGATTACCACGTTTTCGGCCAAGCGTTTCTATCATGGCGAATAATCGGTCAGGTAAAAGAAGGCATTGGACAATTGACACCTCTCGAGGTGTTTTAACATCAGCATCTTACGAAATCTTGACGTTTCTGTTTGCAGCTCTTGAATTAAGAAATAAAAAGCAATGGCCACGAAAGCCACCACTTTACTTCTTGAAGTGAGCATGGTTTTAGAATTTCCCACCAGTTCGATTTCATGACGTAGATAATGCAGATAGCGGGAGTGTTGACAGATCAACTTGAGTTATTTGAGCTAGTGTAAACACTGGACGAATGTACCAAAGTCAAGTAACTTGACCTTAGTAAATTTTTACCTTGGTAAAAGCTCAAATGTAAACACAGGGTAAGTGTTCCAGTTCGGCGAACGGGATCGAAGTCACTAGAGCTGTTAATGTGCCATGCAATATTTGTAAACTGTTGTCGTCACAAAGGCAAACAGTTAAGCAGATATTTGATATTTTCACGCTCTGCCAGGCATTAAAGTGTATTTTTCGGGATAAACTGGAGAATTTGGCCGGCTAAAATAGTTAAACCCGACGAAATAAACCAATGAAAGTGAAGATCAAATGATCGTTCAGTGAACTCAGTCTTCCCTTTCATTCCTTTTACAATTTTATTTAACTTAAATGGCAAGATTTTGTCATTTCTGGGCGGCTTAGTTGAAGGATGTTTTTTCATTGAGGGGCTGTTTTTGTCATTTCTGGGGGGGCTTAGTTCAAGGATGTTTTTTCATTGAGGGGCTATTTTATCATAACTGTGTTTTACACATCAAAACGAAAGTGTATAATAACAAAATATTTTTTTAAATTTACAGGCAATTTTCCTTATCTGGGGTTTTAAAACAGTAAAGTGATTGAGTAGTTTGACGTTATAGTTACATTGTTCTAACTTGGTGACAATGTATTTCTAGAAACCATCTGTAAATTAGCCAAAGTTCCCATCCATGAGTGCAGTGTCTCGTTCGTTTAACGGGACGATGAGGAGATAACACATTTTAAAACGTACAAAGAAACTTAAAAGAGACATCAGGGTATCATCAGGAAAAACTTTCATCAAGTTAGCATTTCAAGAAAGAGAAGTGACTTATCGCACGTCATATCATTTGAAATCGTCAGTCAAAAATTTTTTACCATTTTTGCTGCATGACGTGGCAAAGAACGGCTGCTTAAATGATTATTATTTTTTTGTTATGTCGGAGTGAATAACTGTTTTGCTTATCAGAGATCCCATGTTGCCGTGCATCTGTTCGATAGTATATCACAGATGGGAGTAGTTACTAAAACATGGAACCACCCAAAACCACCCCAAAACCATCCAAAACCACCCAAAAACCACCCAAAACCACCCAAAAACCACCCAAAACCACCCAAAACGAAAAAGGTCACGGAAGCACGTAAAAGCCTGGGGGCAAGTAGGCTTGGCTACTGAGTTTAGCCTGGTTTCTAAGCAATTTCAGAAAGCAAATACGTGCTTCCTGAGTTCAGTTCGGTGAATTGTGTCTTGCAACTTCTGCTCTTAGTCTGTGACATGTTTTTTTCCGAAGGGCTCGCTGGATTGCAGCACAATCGCAAGAAGTGCAGCTCATTAAAAACGTGTCTTTAACATGTATTCAGTGTTGTATTTTAGCACGTATCCTGCAGCAGAGGTTTTTTTCTACTCCCTTCCATGCTACGAGTAAAAGGAAAGTTGTCCTTTTCCTCGTAGAGTAGAAAAAACCTCTGCTCGCAGGTTATTTAGCACGTCGACATAACATTGACACTGGAGTAGAACACATAAAATCCCACCATAAAAACACTAATATACTTACTTGCCTTAGGTCGCAAAACGTTTTTCATTTTACTGGTGTTAAAACTTGAGTTTGCGTTTGACTACGCGCCGATGTTTCTTGTATTCTCGGTTGTTAAAGTTCCTGTTAACGTCCAATTATCTGATCGTACCAGGGATATAAAACATGTTCAGCATGATTGGTAAACGAAGAGAACTTTAAGTGGATAAGGTTTGTGTCACTTTCAACTATGGTAAATGCTCTAATAGGCGTGATGGGGAACTTATTGAAGGGGGTGAGGAAGGGCGAGCTGTTACGGTATTTTTGTTTCTGATGGAGGGAGAGCTCGTTATTTTTTTAAAAAAAAAATAGCTCTAGAGGATCTACTTGAAATAACATCACTGCCACCAAAAGAGGACCGCCGCAATGGTTAAAAGGCCTGTGGCCAAACCACAGATCAGGATGTATGGTAAAATGTATGTCTCGTCTATTTAATTAGCTCTAGAGGGAGAGCATGTGAAGTAGCTAATATCAAGTAAAATTACAGCCTCTCATCCATAACTAGCCATTTCAACCCCACCAACAACAAAAAAATGGTTGTCCATTTTTTTTTTAAATTTTTTTAATCTTTTAAACATACTCTAGTGAACAGCACACAGCAACAGATCTTGCCAACTTCTTTATTTTTTCCTACCGGTTTCGTCTGATAACGCAAACTTCGTCAGGGAGTTTGAACAAGATAGTGAAGGAACTTATTTTATACCTAATCATTGTAGTACAAATCACGTTCCAAGAAGGGTGTGAACAGCTAAAAAACACCCTAAAAACATTACGTGCAGGATATGACTAAAATCCTGCGTGATGCTAAAAATGTGCAATGTTTAATTTTAGAATGAGAATGTTTAATTTTGTTTAACAAGATCTGTTGCTGTGTGCTGCTTACTAGAGTATACTAAAAAAAAAAAAAAAACACACACACACAAAAAAATGTGGTCGCCATGCTACATCACTCCAACGACAAAAACACGTGGGTTTTATGGTCCGTGTATTATGGTTTCTGTGGTTCTAAATGGCGAATTTGAGCGATTTGGTAGATTTTGCGTTGACTGTTACTCTACTGTATAAGAAGGAGACAAGTGAGGTAGGTTTACATTTATTTTGAGCCTTAACATAGACATTCCTCGATATAAGTTTACGATATTACGACTCTTCAATATTCTCCCAAATACATTTCTTTATATTTCGAACAAACGACCAGACACGCCGCTTGTGTGGCCCCCCGTGGTCTTTGGAGGAGCGTTGCGTAACATCCTACTTAACCGCGTGATAAGAAATAACAGATTACTGCACCATTTCGGATGGCGAAAAACGAAGTTATTCTGTAAATTTGGGCAAAACACGTCACTGCTGTAAAATAGTGACTGCACAATAATTGCCTTTATTGCGTGGCCTCAAGCGTTACTAACCGGCGTGCGACCTATTCTGGATTCTGGAAGTTGAACGACATAACTACGTTTCCGACTCGTTTTGGATTGAAAAACCAGATGCTTCAAAAAAACATACTGTTCCTTCACCCAACAATTGTTGTTAGATTGGGAATATAATTTCAAACATTACAACTTTCGTGAGCAGACTACCCTGTTCGTGCGGGAGAAACATCTCTAGAAAAGATTACTCGGTGTCGATCCAGCATGCGGTTTTTCGGTAAAAGCCTTTGTTGTCACGGTTATTGGGCATGCCTGGAAAACCGACCACATTGTGCCTTGACAAGTGTTGATAAATCTCAAACAAAGCATCTATTACTGTACCATTTTCGGAGGGCGAAAAACGAAATTATTCTGTAAAATTGGGCAAAACACCCGACTGCTGTGAAATATTGACTGCACAATTTAATGGCCTTTATTGCGTGGCCTCGAGCGTTAAGATCAGACGAAAAACATATTTTCTTCCTGGCACCGCATGGCGCACCTTCATACGCATCCTGTTTTCGAAGTGTGTCTGCTTCCTGACTTTAGGTTATTTTCTTTTATTTATTTATTTACAAAATTTGCCGACAGAAGAAGAGCAACTCTTACGCATCTTTCGTGCTCTCCAAACTTGCCGTGTGCTTCATATCTCGATGAACGCACGCTGACGTATGAACCAATTGCTAATTGTCCAAAGGCGCAGATATTCCTTGCACGATTTCTGAATACGTGAGAGCACGTGCAGCACTACCGGTGCCAGGCTCAGGTGAGTTTTCCGACGACGACATTTCGAAAATAACCTGAAGTCAGGAAGCAGACACACTTCGAAAACAGGATCCGTATGAAGGTAAGTAATCCTAAACCTTTCATCTGATGTGTAATTGACAGAATGGAAAGAGTAACATGACACCGCGGTGCGCCATGCGGTGCCGGGAAGAAAATATGTTTTTCGTCTGATTTTAACGCTTGAGGCCACGCCATAAAGGCCATTAAATTGTGCAGTCAATATTTTACAGTAGTTGGGTGTTTTTCCCAATTTTACAGAAAAATTTCGTTTTTCGCCCTCCGAAAATGGTACAGTAGCAGGTGCTTTGTTTGAGATTTATCAACACTTGTCAAGGCAGAATGTGGTCGGTTTTCCAGGTATGGAGGCAAAATGTTCTATTACGCAACCTGATCAAATTTCTTGTTAATGCCAGGGGTTCCTGCTTGATGTCCAGTTGACCTCAAAGCAGACCGCGAAAACGCAGACCTCGAAAACTCAGACCTTGAAAACACTGACCTCGAAAACGTAGTCTATCTATTACTCGAAAAACCTGAAGGCGCTGGGTGCCGCTCCTGTGTAAACAATTCTCCAAGTGTTTTTCCCTGGTCATGACATGCGAGACATGCAACCACATTTCCGGTGTGCATTTACATTGTCACAAATTTTCACAATAGTATTCTGAAGGTGGTTGTAGGTGGTTTTAGGTGGTTTTAGATGGTTGGTGGTGGTTGTAGGTGGTTTTAGGTGGTTTCAAGTCATTCCTTGTTTTAGTATTTACGATGCCTAATAACCGTGACAACAAAGGCTTTTACGGTTATTACAATAACCATCAAAAAATAAATTCAGTAATTAATAGTTTTAAGTGGTAACCGATCTCCCGCCTTGTTTGATCCTGCCAAGGAAACTTCGACGCTAAGTTTTTAATGGCTAGAGGTTTGCAAAAAATACACTTTTCAAGTTTATTAACACTGTTTTATCTTTTTACTGTGGTTTAAATATTTAGAGAGATCTCTTCCCTTAGGTATGGGTCGTACTTGGGCAAAGTTTTCAACTTTGCCGGCAAAAAACCACAGAAAATTTGAAACCGCAACCGGAAGGCAAACTTTTGGTTTTTAACTATCAGGGCCGCACTAGGTGAAAAAAATGTCAGTGATGTTGACACTTCGATAAATCAGACAAACGTTTATCGACGTGTTATGGGGAGAGAGCAGTGAGCTGAAAAAGGAAAACAAAAGTTAAAAAAATGCGTCCCGTTGAGGCATTGTTAATAACAATCTCGGTGATGCTTATTCTTCTTATTCAGTTAAATCACGAGCACTTTTTTGTCTTTCGTATGATCTATGAAAGATGGGTTAGCGCCTGTTTAACTGTTTTGACTGCCGCTATGATGAGAGCGAGAAATCGACGTCAGCGAAGATTACTTCGAGCGCCATATGCCTGGTCAGTTCCGCGACCAGTCGAGTTGTTTGCTGTTTTCTGACAAGCAAAGCCAGTTATCACTGTGATAGCTATTGTTTAGCCCGAGTTTTCCGAAATATGCCTGCCCCACCCAAACACTACAGCGTCTTTGATGTTTTGGCCGGTTTTCAAAGTTTTTGCGAACTGGAAAAGTTAGGGTCGCATTAGGCAATGTGCCCCGATGACCACATTCACACCAAACTTTGCCAAGTTCGACCCATGCCTTAGGTTAACCATATGAAGAACGCAATTCAAACCTGTTCAAAAAACCGGTCTTAATTTACCAACAAAACAACTTTTCATTCGGCAGACACATGAGCATTTTGCTTCTTTATCACACAAAACAAGTAGATACCATGTATCCAGGCGTCTGTTCGGAGATAGATCAAACTGAGTACGTCAAAATATGATAAGGAAATCAGTGACACATGAGGCACATATTCTTACCACATTTGGTCCCATCTGTGATATACTATTGAACAGATGCACGGCAACATGGGATCTCTGATAAGCAAAACATTCACCCCGAAATAATTAAAAAAAAAATAATCACTTAAGCAGCCGTTCTTTGCCACGTCAGGCAACAAAAATGGTAAAAAATTGTTGACTGACGATTTCAAATGATATGACGTGCAATAAATCACTTCTTCCTTGAAATGTTCACTTGATGAAAGTTTTTCCTGATGATACCCTGATGTCTCTTTTAAGTTTCTTTGTACGTTTTAAAATGTGTCATCTCTTCATCGTCCCGTTAAACGAACGAGACTCTGCACTCACGGATGGGAACTTTGGCTGATTTACAGATGGTTTCTAGAAATACATTGTCACCAAGTTAGAACAATGTAACTACGTCAAACTACTCAATCACTTTCCTGTTTTAAAACCCCAGATAAGGAAAATTGCCTGTAAATTAAAAAAAAAAATTTTGTAATTATACACTTTCGTTTTGATTTGTCAAACAGTTATGATAAAACAGCCCCTCAATGAAAAAACATCCTTCAACTAAGCCGCCCAGAAATGACAAAATCTTGCCATTTAAGTTTAATAAAATTGTAAAAGGAATGAAAGGGAAGACCAAGTTCACTGAACGATCATTTGATCTTCACTTTCAATGGTTTATTTCGTCGGGTTTAAATATTTTACCCGGCCAAATTCTCTGGTTTAGCCCGAAAAATGCATTATAATGCCTGGCAGAGCGTGAAAAGAACAAATATCTGCTTAACTGTTTGCCTTTGCGACGACAACAGTTTACAAATATTGTATGGTACATTAACAGCTGTAGTGACTTCGGTCACGTTCGCCGAACTGGAACACTTAGTTCCGGTTGACTTAAGAATGTCCTGTTTTCAAAGGTGGTTCTTGGCAACAATAAGCAGAGTGTCAAAAATGACACACGAGCGACGAAATCACACCTGTAATTTTCAGTGCAATAAAACAACAACAACAACGGCAGATTCACTTCTAAAAATTCTTCAAATTTGGAGAATCGAGATTTTAACGACTGCGAAAGTAAAAGTAATGAAAACAATCTGCGAGAAGCGACTTTAAGTGCCATCGTAATTACATTGGGAAATTGTTATCACCCTGTCGAACTATTGTTTGTTTACATTTTCACTGAGTGACATGTGTCAGGTGTTGAAATCATGCTGATGTACACGTGACCCCCACTATAAATGAGCATCAATTTCTCCTTTCAAGTCAAAACGGTGCGACTGTGAACCAAAACGAAGCGGCTGCATCGAAAAGGAAACAAAAACAGCAACATCCCCACGAACTTCAAGATGACTATTCAAATGTCTTTTAACTTACTAGGGTTAGCCCTTTTATGTGTAATAGTCTCCATGTCTTCGCGAATCTCTGAGGAAATCCAAAAGGGCGTTTTACTTACAACTACGGTTCGACTACTACACTTGATTTCCTTCGGAACCTGGTTCGGGATGCAGTTTTGGGTGACATTCATTGCTGGTAAGTAAGATGTCTATTTAACATTTTTTTTTCATCAGTAAGAGTAAAATTTTCCCTTTTTACAAGATCGAAAATGTAGAAGACATCACGATCGATCTAACGGTTAACGATATGTAACGAAATCTTCTGATCTGTCATGATTTTAAACCTATATTTAACCGCAAGCCATTCGCAGAGATACGTTTCTGGGAAAATGCTCGAAAAATTTAATCCTATTTGTCTTAGTACTTATTAAGAAACCTTTGTGTCGCACGGAGGCGATCATTTACCGACAATGGACTCGGGCTTCAGCGTGTACAGCAAAGCATAAGAGAGCTGAAAAGACAAATGTTTCGAACATGAAGTAAAAAAGTTATTGTTGAAAGAAATATCTCGGTAGTGGAGTAGCGGAGGGCAAGGGTACGTTTCGACTAGAACGAAAAAGGCGCGGGTTCTTTATCTCTTGGTTAACAATAATACTCTGTTCTAAAAGTCTGCAAGTTGACTCGTTGTTAGTTTGCTTTGTTTAACATTGTAAATAAGTCCAAACGCTAGGCTGCAGAAGTCGTGCGGGTATTTGCTCCCCCCCCCCCACCCATCCCCTTCCCGTTGCGTTCGAACACAATAACTATTTTGTTTTGACTTTAATGACTGTTGCGTCCTTACAGCCTGTTCGCACCACGCGATATTTTGTTTGTTTTGCAAAAAAATCTGTCAACGCGAAACCATTTTCAGTGCGAACATTTTTTTTTGACCCACCAAAATTTTCGCAAGTGCCACTAAACTTCAAAGATGACGCCAACTAACTTTAGAGGCCTACAATTTTTTGTCGGGCGAGAAGATCGATTGTTTCTTGACAGATACCCTTTAACTGGTCATCATCTTTCATAATCGGTACCAGGCAGAAGGGTATTATGCACGTGACCCCATTACCGAAATGCTTCACGAACGGTAGTTTTTCCCACGTTCATTTCAAGGGCTATAGGTGGTTTGCAACCAATCTCTAGAGACATAGGTAACAACGGTGAAAGGAACAAAGGCTGGTGGACGAACAAAAGAAGCTAATGAGATATCTATTGTTTACGTCCACCAACAGGGCGCCAATTACGTAACGTGCAAACCACCTACAATCGTAAGAGCTGCTACTGTGCTATCCGATATAATCCAGTGGCCAAGACTTTCTGGGGTGGTATGCAATCTCGAAGTCGAGTGTTCTCTCTCTGAACGTAGTCTCTTAAGAGCGTTAGTAAGTTGTCGAATGACTCTCTCCCCATTCTCAAATGTGTGTGGAAAAAGGTTTCGGGAAAGTTATGCTGGTGCATATGGATTTCCAACCAGGATTCAACTGGTCAAAGAAATGTCCAGTACGGGTGAAAACGACGGCGGCGTTGACGTCTGTTGAGTAGCTGAATTTAAGATTCTATGATCCGTAAAAGCCGAATCCTTCCCAACGAAACCAGAAGTAACTGATGACTAGTCATAATCAGGTTTTGCATGGCAAGCAAACAGCAAAGAAGGGCGATTAAAAAGTTTCTCGGGGGCATTTTGCTTTGCGACAGTCCTTGACCGGAAACGACATCAAAGGAAATTGACTGCTCTCGGTATCTATTTCGATTGATTGACATTTGTGGTTACACGAATAATTTGCACGTCTTAAGTGGCTAATTCTGAAAAAAAAATTCGCTGTTACAGAACTTTCAATTTTTTGCGAGTACCAAACGAATTTTTTCGCTGTAGTGCGAACAGGGCCTTAGTTTGTAAAAAACCACCCAGATTTCATTTCCGTTCTTGAAGTGCAAATCCGTGTCCCAAGCCAAGTGCCAAGAAGGAAGGAACCGAAAAACTGATAGAAAATAATAGAGATTGAAAGGAAAATCTCAACCCTCTTAAAAGATTTAACAAAAATCGCTCTCAAGTAGTTTCAAAGTCAGATTAAAGCACCGCAGCAGAAACAGGTCGTGTTAAAATTTTCTCAAAACACTAAACAATTTCCCAGGATCTACTGATAGAAACGGTATTCAAAACAGACTTATCTGTAGGAATGAAAGTTGCATCGATAAAATTATGTTAGACATTTGAGATGCGTTCAAAAACTTCTAGCTTTTCTGTAACGGAATGAATCAAGGCTGATTAATCGCTAACTAGCTTTGCTTGCCTCAAATTACCTCTCACCGAGCCAGGCTTTTGTCTTCGTCGCTGGAGGTAAAATGTTAACAACATCCTAATCAGCGATTGATTCGCGGAATTTCTCGTGCAATGGTTCGCCCTGAATTCCTTAACTGTTTTAAAAGATGCAAAACTCGCCTTTGAAAATATTCAAACGACAATCAGGCCTGAAATTAAAAGCAGAATTTTGTAATTTTTTTTATGAATTTTCTTCAATATGGAAGATTTCCTTTTGTTCATTGTTGACATTCTAAACGAGTGTAGACAGGGCAAGATTTCCGTATAACCCCATACTTTATTATGCATACAATTACTGGATAAAAGAAAACAGAGCCAAAACAACAGATTACCTTTGGGACGTCTGCTTTGTTTTTGATTGGTATGGGGTTACACGGAACTCTTTCCGTAGACAGAAGTTGCTAAGAGGAACTGAAAAATTATTTGCATTTCTCTGCTGAAATTTCTGCCCTCAAGAAACAAAACGTTATTAAATGGAATACGTCAGAGAGCACATACTTTTAGTTATCTCTGTTAGGAAGGCTCAAAAAATGTTTTCTTTTTCAAGTACGCATTGCATAACGTCCTGTGAACTGTAACACGTGTATTGCTTAGACACGCCGGTGTGATCTTCCGGCTAAATGAATCAGCAAATTTGTGTAAATTGTTTGATCGCTAGAATGATTATTGGGCAAATAGAATTTGAAGGGTTAAACGAAGGGCCAAACTTGAAATAATGGCTAAAAAAAACTATGGTCTCTGGAAGATACATTTCGAGTTAAGGTTTTTTTCGTGAGAAAAGGTCGTCACAAGGAAAAGGGTTATTCAACGAGTTAAACGTGAAATGGAAACAAACTAAGGTTTAAGAAGATTTGTTTCTAGTTGACGTTTTTCCTGTAAGAAAAGATCGCAAAAAGAGGCTAGGAAATCTTGCTTAAACGTGCCCTTTCCTGAGACAAAATACTCTTGAGGTGATATGCGTAGTAACAAGATTATTTGATTTTATCAACTGAGCCTTTCGTCATACGTACTGAAGAAGGGCTAAGCTCGTAACGTCAACTTTACAAACTCTTTACAGAGGTCAATTTACTTTATCAACCCAGTTTACAAAAACAAAATTATCTCGTTAAACTCCCATCGACGTAGCACCACAGTTTCTTACGTCATGAGAACAGACAAGGTTATTAGCTAGAGGGTTTTTTCTTGATTTCAAATGGATTCTCCTGTTTGGTTAGCAAGAAATGTTAGGCGGTCAGTTGGGAGAATATCTAATTGGATCGTAGACGTGAAAGGGTTCAAAGCTCTTCACGGTTGCTTGCATACTGGCACGAACACTAAAATGACACCCCTTCATGGCACTTCTGGGGCGGACCCAGGATTTAGTCAAGGGGGTTCGGAAAATTGTCCCCCTCCAGAGGGGTCTGGGATGTTGAAAATTAGGTCTTCGGAAACACGATTTCCAGCGTTCTGAGGGAAAAGTTAGGGGGTTCGACCGAACCACTCAAATCACCCCTGGATCCGCCCCAGCACTTCAAGCCAGACGATAAATTTTTTTGTTTTCTTTTGAAGGTTACAAGATGTACTTCACCCTGACGAGACACACCTTCGGTAACTTACAAAGCCAGCTTTTTCCCGTTTATTTCACTGTGGGCTCCTGTTTATCTACTGTTGCTTTGGCAACATACTATCTTATGCATCCAGTACAGATGTGGACTGGAGACGAAAAACTTCAGGTAAATGACAATGATTTCCGTTAAATTGAGCTCTTTTCCAAATGTTTTTCATCTTCGAGCGTTAAAGTGCACCTATACCCAAAAAATTTTTTTCGCTTAACGAATTAAGCTTATTTTTTGGAGTATTTCTCTGCAAAAATTTCTTAATTTGCTCAAATCTTTAATTTTCTGTGCCCAGTCAAAATACGGAAAATCGGCCGCCATCTTGCCCCACGACCGAGTTTAAAGAGGAATGGCTCTAGCGGGTAATGTGACGTCAAATCGAGAACACGAAAGTCTGCATTTCACACATTTTCACATGTCTAGGAAGGTTGTAGTTGATGTTGTCCGAAAATATGCCGACTAAGTGTGTTGTAGAAGGATGTAGAACGCGCGAAATTTGCAAGAGGGTATCGCGCTTCGTACATTCCTCATACAACACACCTAGTCGGCATATTTCGGACAATATCGACGACAGCCTTCCCAAACAAGTGAAAATGTGTGAAATGCAGATTTTCGTGTTCTCGATTTGACGTCACATTACCCGCTAGAGCCATTCCTCTTTAAACTCGGTCGTGGGGCAAGATGGCGGCCGATTTTCCGTATTTTGACGGGGCACAGAAAATTAAAGATTTGAGCAAATTAAGAAATTTTTGCAGAGAAATACTCCAAAAAATAGGCTTATTTCGTTAAGCGAAAAAAATTTTTTGGGTATAGGTGCACTTTAAAGCATAACTTGAAAAGAGGAGAAATCCGCGTAACGCAACTTCACACGTGGGTGGCAAATGATAATGCAAGGCGTGTTCAGCTCTTACCCTACCTTCTAGTTTTCCACCAGTCCCCCCCCCTCCCCTCACCCCCCACCCCTTACCGGTGTGTCCGCAATTTCGTCAGAGATTACAGTATGTGTTCAACTAGTTGGCACGCCTCCACTTAGTAAGAGGTTGACAACTGTCCACTTAAATAACATAAAACTAAACAGAAATCTCGTAATTCTTCTCTGAAAAGTTGCTTGAAAGTTCCCCTTTCCCTAGACAATGTTGCCAGAAATTTACGATCATTTTTGTTTACACCAAGCGGCATCGATAAAGGGGAGAAAAGGAGATTAATGGAAGTCATAAACAAAATTCATAAAGTTTCATAACATAATCGAAGTAAAGCGCGCGCTCTGATTGGTCAATTCAGCGTCCACCATTTTCCCATGGGTGTACGCTGCTGACGTGAGCTAATGCAAAGACTAGTTTTCCGCGCGCGCTTGTTTTTTCTGGTCGCGTTAAGATTTGTTGAAAATAAGAAAACTCTTCTCCTACAATGTATCGATGTTATGTTATAAAACAAATGGTAAACGTCACAGTGTACACTATTGAGTTATGGATACACTTGTGAGAGGTGCTAAGCACTCAAGAAGCTAGAGTCGCTCTCGGCTGTCGCCTCGCGCGACTCTTACGCTTAGCAACCTCCCGCGTGCATCCATAACTAAATAGTGTACACTGTGGTGTTTGCCATTTGTTAAATTGAGAATGACAAGACTTTTGCCACCCATTGTAGAATCTGTCAGTAAATTGCAATAAATTAATTGCAATATATTATTTTTCCTTCAACCGAAACATTTTACGTGCTTTGCGAAAACTGTTTATATTACTTCATTTTTGAAAGTAATCACACGAGCCTTTTTCTTGTGTTCTTCAGGTATCAGGCCTGGCTGTTTCAATGTTAGCTACGTTGATAAACAAGTTCTTCCTGGAGCCTAAAACCACAGCTATGATGCTAAAAAGGTACGCTTACGAGAAGGAGCACGGATATGGTGACGACATTGGGCCCATCAAAGATAAGGCCTTCAAGACGGATGAAACTTACTTGAGGATGACCCATGAGTTCAGTATGGCCCATGGCTTTACAGCAATGACAAATATTCTAGCATATACTGGCAGTATTCTACATGTGTGGCTCCTGGCCAAAAATGAAGTTTTGGTAATTTAAAACATTTTCTCTGCCACAAATTGGAGTCAAAATTGGCTAATTTTTAAAGAAGCGAATTCTAGGAATCTTGGTTGCGAAGTCAGACACTGTATTTTTTCTAATTGATCACACCATAAGATATGTCTATGAAATGGTTTTAACTTGTAGCGTGTTTAGCGCATGTTGAGATAAACGTGCGCAAGTACACGAGCCCATAACAACGTAACGTAGCGGTCAAACGTCGAGCATGTGCTAGGGCATTAATTCTGGCCACCGACAGCTACTTTCCCGCGCAAAATTTTAAAGGAAAACTTAAGAAACAGCTGCTACCTGGCAAATAAGCGAAGAAAATTAAAACATTCATAGAAGTCTGTTAAATTCAGAAGTGAGCAATTATTCACCGATTCTACTATTTATTCTGGTTTAGAGATATTGAGGAACTCATTCTCTTTTTTTTTTCTCTTTTCAATTTTTCTATGTCGAATACTTAAGCTGCTTCGTAAGGGTATTGAGGAATTTATTTTAAATATCATTTCTCTATTTAATTAACTAAATTTATCGGGTATGCAATGAATATTTAAATATATAAAATATTTAAATAGTATGCTTTTTCGGAAATTTATTTCAAAACTCATGCCATGCCTTGAAACGATTTTCATTTATCACTTCCTTGACAACGCAGCCAAGAATCTGGACCTTGGTTGAGCTTTGGAATGTTATTAGTAATAATATAGTAAAGAAAACTTATAGAGGCTAGCTCAAGAGCGTCACTGTCCCTCGATAGGTCTATCCTCTAGGCTTCAATAATGATTAAACTGGGCTTCTTGTAATTTTAATTTCGCCTGTTAACTATAGATTATTTTCTTATTTATTTCCAATTCCATTTTTGTGAGACTTTCCTTTCACACAACACAAGTGTCCAAAATCTGAGATCGGCCATTAGTGTCCAAAACCGCAAAGCCACATGCAGTGTGAACTGCCTGTTTTCATTGGTATTCACCCGCTGTTTTGCTCCGGTGACCGACGTTAGCTCAGCAAAAATTGTTCCGTAAGCGGCTATGAAGAAAAGGAAACGCGTCCAAGTTATTTTGTGGAAATTTATTCATCCTCATTTTGAAACATTAAAATTAATGTTTCAAAATGTTAAAAGTCTAGAACTGTTAAAATCTCAAGATGGAAATTATTCTTCTTACTGGCTTTTTTTTTTCCTTTTCCTTTTACCGGAAGTTATCCAAGGTTAAAAACATCTTTTTCAGCCATTTTGTGGCCGGTAATAAAAGAAATATATTTCACTCGAGCTTATTGGAAAGCATGCAATTAGATTTACTAGATGCGCTATCTTGTCTCAAATACACTTTCTCTTGCGGCCAGCAATTGCCTTTGAAGCCAGGCAGAGACCACGTTTATGACTTCAGCGAAGCTTGGGTCACGTTCCTCCTGTCCGTTACCAAACAACGGATGTCGTTTTCTAGCGTCAGTTTACATAATATAGAAATACAAACGACGCGGGGGAAATTAGAGACATCAATTAAAAAACGATATCTTCGCAAACTGTCAATCAATTTGCACTTGCTGGCACTTGGTGTGAGCATCTTCAATGTTCTGAGCTGTGCTTGTTTTTTTTTTTTGTCCAAGTCTCTAATCATAGGTAGACGGCGCTGTCTTTTCCGTGCAATTTAAAATTTCCCTGTAGCCTTCGATGAAAAAAACAGGAATTGACAACAAATAGATTTCACCTTCGAAGTTGCTTTTTTGTTGTCGTATACATGTCTTACAAATATTCATGGATAAAAAAAAAAAATGGAATTTGAAGTTTGCCTTAACCTGTTTTTAACTCGTGATCAGACGTTCTTTTTTTTCGAAGAGGGCGAAATATGCTCATGCTTCTTTCGATTACAAGTGGAAAAATGGTGGCTTTTTTTTAAAGTAAAATGAAACTATTCGAAATTTGTTCAAGCCCCCCCAGGCGCCAGAGAAGAGAGAAGACATAACAAAATGGCTTACTTTTGTAAAGACTGCGACTGAAATTAAGAAAGAAAAGAAGAAAATAACTACCACAAAATATCAAAAATGTATTTTTAAAAGCGCGTTAATGTCCGTTTCTAAGGCGCAATACACCTAATAACAAATACGTTGTCAACAAAACAAAATGCCAAAAGGATAAAATGAAAGGGAAAAAGCTAAAACGAAGTGTCATTTTCTTCTTAGGATTTGAACAATTCTAAACCATGTGCTTAAAACTGTGAAATGATTTTACACAAAATAACTCAAGCGCTGTGCCTTTCCTTTTTTTTCCATAACTATCGAAATATATACAGATGGGAAACAAAAACGCAACTTTGCCTACATTTAAGTGATTCTGATCTACTTTTTATTTCTGTCTTCCATTTTCTCTTTGCATGTAATTGCTTTGTTAACCTCGCTAATTAATCCTTTGATCCCTGAGAGTGATCAGCATCTAATTTCTCCTTACAATATCACCCCTGAATCACACATTAAGATATTGAGAATAAGAAAATTGATCACCAACTTCTTTGCTCTTGACTGTTAAACAAAATCTCCTTGTCAGCACCTTAGGAAATGTATTGAGAACAGTATGGAGAATATGCAGACTGATGTTACGGTGGAAAGTGTTAAAATTGTGGGATCATTTTATCCAGTGATGTAGCTTTTTTTTTCTTCAGTAAAACGCATTATTTAACCACGTTTAGTTTCGTGTCACAGTTTAGTTTCACGAATGAGAGGTAATTAAAGTCATTAGTCCAAGAACAGCTGTTTAAGCCCGCCTTTCAATAGCAATTAGATGAGATAATGAATGGGTAATTACCTATATCATATAGCCAGTCAGACGTAAAGAAATTGGGCCGAACTTCCGAACTTTCAATCTTTAATTAAAGGATCATTTCATCCATTAACACATCATTTTACGGCATGCGGTTATCTTATTTCACCAGCTGAACAGAATTTAAATACTGAAAGAAAAATCCAAATTCATTTGTGGGAGTAGGCTGTTAGCGGTAAGAGAGGACAGACAGAAAGTTCTTTGGGAAAAGGTTTCCAGTTTAAACATGATTTTCAGATCACTTTTCCTCCTCTGTTCATGCTGGGTGATTTTTGTGCAAACACGCCCAAAGGGTAAGTTGTCATATTTAGTAAAAAATGCATGTCTTCCTACCGAAAAAATGTTCAAGTTCAGGCTTGTTTCATGAATGAATAATGGTAAAGCGTAACTCTATTAATATGCAGAATCCAAAATTCTTTTTGAATAACAAAAAGGGTTCTTAGAGGTGTTTGTGGGCAGCTGGTCATCTTTTTCCCTTGAATGAATTTCCCTTATTATAGTCCAAATTATAAGGGTGTTTTGATAAACTTAAAAGAAGTGTCAGTAAACTTCATCCTCTTGGCGGGTGAAAAAAGGGTAAGTTTTCTTATCAAAATGAAAATGCAGAAAATTCGACTTTGCAAAGAATAAAATCAGATTAAACACGTAAATTAAAGTCTTAGACAGGTAAAAACGAACGATATAATATCCCGACGATTCTATCCGTGCTAAAGTATTTGTGTAGCTACCTCCCCTATGCAAATTAGTTGTAACTCTTGAACTCGCATTCGTTAATTTTATTTTCATTCGTACCCTTGATAATGGCGTCATGAAGTCGCCGAAACGTCGGGATATTATATCGTTCGTTTTTACCTGTCTATGTATTACTAAATCTTTGTTAATACAAATTAAAGTCTATACTCTGCAGGGTTAGGCATGGTTTCAGCTTTCACTATTTACCATGACAAGCACCGTAGCAAAACCAGTTTCTGTTAATGTATTCGGTTCAGCCAACGCTCTAGACTCGAATCAAACCCGTACCCGAGAAAAAAGAAACTTGAGAGACAGCGTAATATTTTGGGGCGAGCGTGCGTCCAAAGAAACTGAGGCCCGGCGGAAATGTTTACAAATGAAAGTATTAGATTGTGGTAGCACTGACAGACCTTGATGCTGCGTGATCAATAGGTTTGATAGAAGCGGGTCATGATCGCCGATTACTTTTCAAGAAAAAAAAAAAAACACATCTTTGGCAAAAATAACTGAAAATTGAAATTGGCGCCTAATAAATTGTGATTTTACCCAATCAGGTGTGAGCACATTTTTTTGAAAATGAAAACGTTATAATTTCGTGACCAACGAGATTATCAGCACGTGTTTGTACACAATACAACTAATTACACTCCATTGAAAATATTCAATTCTGCAATTCAACGTCTAAAGCAATAGAGAACCAAGAGATTGGATAAGTACCAAGACAATTTAGCCAGCCCAAGTTTTTCTAAGTATCTTTGGATCATGCAACAAATAATGCGGTCAAACACGACGTAAATTTTTAATCAGGCTTTTTGCCATCTCTTTTTGATGGACGTCCAAATTTCCTGCTGCTATTTTCGGTTTGATTGACACAGTTGCCCATCGGGTTGTGACATGATCACTGAACCGTCAAAAATCAATTGGCGATAATTTTGAATTAAGCCGACTCGACATGCTCATTTGCAAGTGAGCCACTTGCTCTGATAACGGTTCTTTTGATAATCGAGGATAATGAAGCTTAGCTCGCTATATGTCTTGTGTTTCGGCTTGAGTTTGGTGGAAACTCGACCGTTTGGTAAGTCGTTGGGTCTCAGTTTCCTTTTCAACGAGGACACTTATTTTAAAAGAAGTTTGACATTTTTGTCAAGTTTTCAAACAAGTAATCATTAACTGCTGTGATCCACATAAAGGAGTATTCAGCACTAAAGATCAGAAATTGAAAGTCGTGTGCAAAGGAATATTTAAGCAAGTAAATGACTCAGACCAATCAGATTAGCTGGATTTCGCCACTTCCATGTTATTTGAACCACTAGTATTTGGCCTCGGGCAAAGAATTTGCAAGTAAAATCATTCCTGATAGATATACAAAGTACACATGTCATGCTTTAGCCGCAATATTTTGAATATATTCGTCGTTATGTCGTCTCGACATTTTGGAGCGCTTTTGAGCGCCAGATATTTGGGTTGAACTAAAGAAAAACAAAAAAACAAGAAAAACAATCCACTTCGAACATGAATATACACCAGAGACAATATCTGGCATACGTAATGATTTTCAATTTTTTCAAAAAGTATTTCATCTGATCATGTATGACGTAATTAGGGACTAGTTATTATTCATCACCCGAGGGCGGAGGAAGGGGGGGAGGGGGGGGACGTTTTAAGTCTCCTCTTTATACTCTGTTGGCGACTGCTCCTCGCCGATCCTTTCCCTCAAAACCATGTGATTTCCGCAAAATCGTCTAGCCTCCGCGCCCCCCCCCCCACCCTCTAATGTTTGAATATCATTTCTTTACAGACGATGTTTGGAAGGGGGAAAGGGAAGATGTCATTGATTGGTTGTTGCAAGAAAAAGTTAGAGGTAAATCGTAAACCTTTTTGAAAACTATAAGATGAAGCTATCTGCTAAAGAATCAAAATGGACTGGCTAGGGTGCCAGAACCTTCCCACTGAGATCTTTAAATTTCGATCTTAAAATATGGGCCCATGGTATCAAAATTGACAAACTTTTCAGGGAGCGTTATCGCGAAATTTTCAGGAATCTTTTTTTTTTTCTCTGTTTTTGGGGAACGATGATGGCGATCTTCTCTCAAATCAAGAGCCTTAAAATTTGCATGAGCTCGATAAGATAGAAAAAAGTGAAATGGAAATGATAAAGCGAGAGAGAATAAGGATGTCAAAGGTCAGGTTGAGATGATTTAGGTTTACTTATACCCCATTCACACCAAAGCCTAAACATGCTTTAAAGCTGTTTTGTTAAACATGGTTTAACACAACAGCTCCATAGAAGCTGCTCAAATCAATATTTGGTTGACTTCAAATGTGGCACATTGAAAATACAATTTAGCAATTGCTTGAATCTTGTGGAAAATTTAGTTTTCAGTTCTCTGCTTCTGATTTTTATTCAGTTAAACCTGGTTTAACTAAACAAGTTTTCTGGTGTGAATGGGGTATTAGTTTCACGAAATGACACATCTCATTTATATAAAGGATGTTAGAGCAACGCATGCGTGAGAGGACTCTTACGAACAGCAGCCTGCACAGCGATAGAAGCACGTCGTCTAGTAAGGGTTTTCCCCATAGTGAACACGACGTGCTTCAGTAACATCGTAACGCCGACGCAGGATTCGTTTTGAACTTTAACATTGACCTACCGTTGTCTGCGAATGAGCTCTGATAATCAGCGACGCAGGACAGGCGTTTTCTGTCCGTTGGAAGGTTTGAAACAAGTCGGGGATCTGGCTCTAGTTATCAGTGCTAGATCCCTTGCGTTCCCCCTGAAAACCAAGAAATCCCACCAAAAAGACGTCCTTCCTACCCTTCACCTCGCTTCGAGGGCCTTTTCTCGCCCCATCCCCAAGTAAGGCAAAAGACTTGGGGAACGAGGTTGCTCCCCTTTCCCCCCCCCCCCACCGCGATAAATAGAGACTCGCCCCCCAGTAAGTTCGGATGTTTGTTTTTTGTTTTTTTGTCTGTAATATTTTAGAAAATGAAGAGCGAAGTGGAAATTTACACGGGCATATTGTAAGCGTGAACGAGGCACATGACGAAATCAGCCGCCGTGGAGGCCTGGGCGAAATTCCAATTGAGGAGGAAATCGTAGCCGTCAATGAAGGTAAACTGCTGACCATACAGACTCTTTACAATGTAATATTTCCTAAAAAGACCTTCCTAATATATTATGGTAAGAGTGCTGACTTACGAAAAAGAAACTGTTTACATAACAAGAGATAAAACTTGCCTTCAGTCTCTTAAACATTCAATGAAGTTTCGAAAGGTAGCCTTCGGTGATTTTTGATGAATTACTTAATGAAAGCTGTCAACCGTAATCAGGATTTAGTCAAAATTAGCACTCGGATTCTTTTATCAGCGCTTAACTCTCCATTTAATTTTCCATCTCCCCTCAGTTTCCTCTCTCGCGTTAAGGTTACAGCGCTAAAGTTCAGTTTCTAACCAGTTTACATTATTTTATATAACATGCTTTAAAATTCCGATTTAGATCCTTATAAACGTCCCGGATGTAGCGATCCACTGTTCGAGGGGGACTTGTGTCTAGATCCTGAAGACGAGGCTGTCGTAAATCACGTTATCCCCGAGACAGACTTAAAGAGAAACATCATGCGCGACAGGAAAAAGCTTTGGCCGGAAAAAACTGTGTACTATTCTGTGGACGACAATTTGAGTGAGTTTTTTTCTTTCTTTCTCCAAAGAGAATCTCGGTTATCTTGGCCTTTCCAGCAAATTGAAGTAATTTAGAATGAGTCCTTTCTTTTTACAGAGAATTTACGACCCAAAATCAACGACGCTATAAGTAAAATCAGTGGTAAGACTTGTTTAACGTTCAAAGAAGTTGGTTCGTCTTATGGAGGAGACCACATCAAGATGCACAAAGGCAACGGGTCAGGATCGTAAACAATAAGGGACTGCTCAACCTCGTTCCCAGGGCCTTTTCCCGCCCTACCCCCAACTAAGAGAAAATGTCCTGGGAACGGTATTGTGCTCACAGCTTGGGTAACGGAATATAATTTACAAGGAGTGTTCTAGGGGAGTAACCCTTTCAATACCAAGATCTGTTTAGTGATTCTCCCCTCTAGCTGTTACAGATTTACATATTACCTAGCTACGAGAATTTCGTGTTGGATCAAGAGAAAAACTTCTACCTGATAAGTTTGAGTTCCTCATGACCTGTTTGTTGGACAATGTATGCATATTATCGGGAGAAGTTACCTGTTAATCTCTTCTCGGAGTTGAAAAGATTCGTCTAATCTAAGTCAATTAAATTCACACGAGAGCTCCTTTAACTTTCCTCTAGTGATTTATCTTAAAATTAAAATTAGATTTAATTCGTTTTGTCAGGAGTGAGTTTAAAAGAAAATATCTAAATCCCAACGGAGAATCGAATCTAATAGTTCGTACTTCGCTTTCCGATAAATCATTATCAAGCTACAGAACACTGCAAGGGTCTTCTATATAATCAATGGCACTTCTATAACACCAATGTGTCCTTTTAGGTGCTGGTCAAAGGTCGGTCGTAGAGGTGGAGGTCAAGCTCTTTCCCTTGGGAGAGGGTGTGAGTACGTGGGTGTTGTCATGCACGAGCTCATGCACTCTCTGGGTAAGTACAATCTCTACCGTGAGGACCCTAGTGGGTAGTAATGAGTCTAACAATCCTTTAATAGAGTGACTAGCATCTGATTTCTTCTTACGATATTACCCCTGAATCAAACAGCAAGATTATGAGAATAAAGGAATTCGAAATGATCACCAACTAAACGAGCTCTTGATTGTTAAACAAGTTCTCCTTGTCAGCACTTTAGGAAATGTATAGAGAATAGTATGGAGAATTTGTAAAGGGCTATAGTTAGATTTGATTATGGTCTAAAGGGTTAAATATCAGAAACAGGTGAACTGCTCAAAGTGTCAGGGAAAGTTTAAAAATTATGTTCTTTTGTTTTCAATTGACAGGAATTTGGCACGAACAGAGTCGAATGGATAGAGATAGATATGTGGAAATTTTGTGGCACAACATCAAAGAAGGTGACGTTGCTAATGTCGTGCACATGCGTGATTTAGTCGTTGCAATTTAAATATACTCGTTCTCAGGTTTCCAAGAGCGAGCGAAAAGGAAAATAATCCTAAGGGCGAGGTTACTCCCACAAAAAAGTGACTGCATTTAAGTTAACAAGAATGAAAGCTGTAATTACATTTTATGGGAAAAGAGGTGACCTAAAATTAATTAGTTATTATCATTTTTTCTTGTCCTGCAGGCTATGAGAAAAACTTTGACAAGTACGACCATGGCAAGCTAGACAGTCTTAATCTGCCGTACGACTTTGATTCCATAATGCATTATGACAAGTATCTGTTTTCAGTTGATGGAAAGAAACCAACCATTATCGCCAGACGACAGATATGGAGGAAACTTGGAGGTCAACTTGGAGGAACTTTGACCAACAATGACATCAAAGAGATTAAGGCTTTATATGGGTGCCCTTAGGTAACTTACACTTAAGTGATATTCTTAAATAAACTCTTAATTTATTTCTCCCAGTTTCTACGCGGTTTGTGATTGGTCAATATAGCAGGCCGTACGCTACTCTAAAACTTTAGGAAACTTATACGTAATATGTGCCTTTTGTCGGACGGGAAAGTATTTGGCTCAAGGTCCGTACTTCATGACCATGCGAGAGACAAATGTTTTTCCTAGCCGCTCGACCTAACTCGGTCAATAAGGAGTTTATCAGATGGCCACCACTCTATCTTTGTCTCCATGTTTTCTTGCGTTTTTTTCCTTGTTGCATCCCGTGGGGCTGTACGCAGGACCGTGTAGCGTTTTCTGGTCGTTTTTTCCTTGTTGCATCTCGTGGGGCTGTACGCAGGACCGTGTAGCGTTTTCTGGTCGTTTTTTCCTTGTTGCATCCCGTGGGGCTGTACGCAGGACCGTGTAGCGTTTTCTGGTCGTTTTTTCCTTGTTGCATCCCGTGGGGCTGTACGCAGGACCGTGTAGCGTTTTCTGGTCGTTTTTTCCTTGTTGCATCCCGTGGGGCTGTACGCAGGACCGTGTAGCGTTTTCTGGTCGTTCTTGTGTCATCTGGTAGGTCCCTTATAGAGGACTTTTTAAGATAAAAGCGCCTGGTAGGTGGGGAAGTGTACGGACCTCGAACTGGACTAGGAAAAGGCATCTGTGAAAGGACCTGAGAAAATGTCAGAAATGTTTTGAACTGATCACAATTGTCATATAGTGCTGACGATATACTCATTGCGTGCTTTTACAAATATTTTTCAGTAAGACGGTTAAAGTCCACCACTGTAAAGCATTCACCATCAAGAAGTGAAAAAGGAAGAACTCACAAAAATTGAAATAGTTTTCTTTTTCCAGCTGCATTATAAAAGCAAAGCTGTATTAAGAAGCTAATGTCGGAAAATTGTGAATAGTATTGTAGCAGTGAACGTTGTAAAATAGAAGGCAATGTGAAATAAATTCGTATTGAATGTTAAAGAAATGTTTGAGCTTCACTTTTGACGAACATATTCATTTTTCCATACAAAGTGCGTAACGACCAGTAAGACTGGGAACGAGAAAAGATATAAAGAAAAGACCCTGGGAACGAGGTTGTCCTCATCCCTCGCACTTATCTTAGGGGTTCGACTTCCGGACTTCAAGTATGATTTATTGGATCGTCACACAATTGAAACATGGGACTGATGGCAGCACTCGATTAATCTTCCGATAAATTTTACCTTAAGTTTGAACAGCCTCTCCTAATGTGTAACAGAAAGACACTTTAGGCGACCTGTTTGTTTCTGAGGGAGACGCCTACTGAACAGAAGTTCTGCATAACTCTTATTTTTGTGATTAAGGGTCCTTGTAGAGTACGAGCAGTCCCTCCTTTTCGGCAAAGTCTTTCGCACGAGTTAAATAAAAAAGTCAGTCAAAATAAATCTATGGTAATGCACCACGAGGATTTTGGGAGTGGCTTTTCTTGCGCCACTCTCCCAGAGTTCCGCTTGGCGCGCTAAATTTCTTACTTTTTAAAATTCATTCCATTTATTTGCGCGACGACCTTTGCCGAAAAGCAGGGATTGCTGGCAATCTAGAGTCCCTGTATTAACCGAAAAAGAAACTGCAAGGGCCTATAATAAGGTGTGTTTACAGAAAAAGAATGACTCTTCGGATAAAACGTTTGCTTTATTGTACAAACAATATTTCGGTTTAATTTTACATACCATACCTCATAATATCTGAATTTGTTAAAAGCAGCTTTCTTGGTCTACCTCGTATGGCATGCTTTTTTTTTTAATTCATCTTACAGATCAATAAATATTGCATAACGAGTTTTTCAAAAAGTGTCGTTAAAAATTGAGTTGTTTGTTTGCTATTACAACAAATTTTAAAAAGTCAAAGAAACAATATTTTTTGTTAAAATCTTTGGCGACCGCTATAGATCGATATTGTTCAATTCAAATGATTTTCCATAATTTTTAAATCAGAATTACTGGCGTGATTTTATGTCACGCGGACTGTCACGGAGGGTGTCACGCTAAACTTCAAACCCGAGGGAATCCCTTTAAAACTCATCGTGGTACATCATCTTGGGCCCACTGAACTCTTCATGAGAGATGTTGCCGTCTTCATCAGAGTCCTCGTGATCAAAAATGTTGGCCACAACAGTCTTGTGATGTTTCCTCCATTTCTTGTCATGTACCGGCATGCCATGCGCAGCAGCTTGTGCTTTCATGTACTCAGACACCTCTTTCTTGGACAGTTTCTTGTCACCATTGGTGTCAATGTGTGAGAACATGTCAGCTTGAGGAGGTGGTTGTCGAATATCAAACATTTCTAGTTCGTAAGTGAGAGTCGTGTTTCCTGAAGAAAAAATTTGAGTAATTGGCCTTTTTCAACCAAGTAATGGTGGATAATCTTAGCAAATAAAACCATCGGCTAATGATGTCATCCAATTGTGGACCGATTTATCCCTTCCCCTGGCTATGTAATCCTTTCCAAAAGAGAACAGTCTGGGAACGAGATACTTGATTTTGCGCTTAGCCTCTATAGCAAACCGAGGCCATATCAGAAACTCTTGATTTAAAATTGCTGTTTACTCAATTGAATGAGTTTTATTTTCATTCAAGACCATTTTGCTTCGACTTCTTTTGAATACGAGGCTAAAGTTGCAAACATTCTGGCCTGGAAGCGAAATAGCCTTTGATTTTTTCTGCAAATAACACGCGTAGATGTCACGACATTGCAAACCTTCTTTGACTTATTTGCTTTTCTGTGAAATTCATTTTGTGTCCTTTCTGCTTTCGACTTCAATGCAGTTCAGATCCTGGCAGTCTCTTGAGGGCCAGTAAAAGGCTCGATTTACTTTCTCTTTACAGTTAAAAAAAAAAACACTGTTTTGTCTACATGCCCCATTAATCATTTACTTAACAGGTAATAACTGACCAGTGAAAAGACGCTTCGTGTTTTAAACTCTTTTCATGAATAATTTGTTTTTAAAGAAAAAACAAAAGCCCTCCAAAATGTTGGTAATTAAGCGAAAGGATGAATAGTTTTAAATCACTAAATTTCCCTACCTTACACAAATACCGTTATTGGAAAGCTATGATAAAAATTGTTAGGATTAAATTTGAGCAACGATTTCATGTAGCTGGGTGTTATATTAGACAGGCTGTAGATTGTTTCAATGACGTATGCAAAGCGCGAAGTAACAAAGCCAGCTAAAAATGATAAGAGTGAAATTATGTGTTTATCTGATAAACAAAACAAACTCTCCACAGAATTGTCTTGAGGAAATTAGTTTACATCAACAAATTATACTAAAAAGTTATAACAAATCATGCAAAGAGACGTTTTCCAGGACTAATAAAGGGATAAAAGATTTTCTATCTCACCTGGAATCGCCCCAGCTCCTTTCTTTCCATAACCAAGAGAGGGTGGAATAACAATTTTACGCTTCTGTCCCCTGCACATGTTTAACACTCCTTGTTCAAAGCCCTTGATCACAGTTCCTGTTCCAAGCATGAACTCAAATGGCATGTACCCCTTGCTTGGCTCGATTGTTGTGTCAAATAGTGTACCATCATCCAGCCAGCCTGAGTAATGAATCACAACAAGATCGCCAGATTTGGATTTGTTTTTGCAGTCCTCTGGAGTAAAGAGATCGTGAACTTCGATTTTGGCGTTCGGATCCACTTCTTCTTCTTCATCTTCATCTTCATGCTCTTCTTCGTCTTCTTCGTCTTCGTCTTCATGTTCTTCATCCTCGTGCTCTTCCTCCTCGTCAGTGGTTTCGTCGTGTCCTTCATTCTTCTTATTCCCTCCATGGACTTGATCACTGGCACCTTCTTTCTTCTCCGCTGCCAATCCACCCGACGCTTTTTTCTCCTTTGCTGTCTCATCGTTCACATCTTGAACCACCTCAACTTTCGCATCATCTTCTTCCTCTTTGGCTCTCTTTTCCATCATCAACTTAACATCTGGTTCACCAGATTTTTTATCCGAGTTTTGCTCATTTGTTGCAAGGCAAACAGCCAAAACGCACAAAAATAACGTAACGACGAGAGCTCTGTCCATGGCTGTCGGCAAAGTTACGCTAACGAACAAAAGCGAGCTCGCAGTGAATATCAACCTGCTATTTACTGATAACTGCTAGACGGCTGACGTGACAGGTGGTATTTTCAGGACTACAGGTGTATCGAGCCCAATGACTTTAGCAGTTTGATTACCACAGCGGACCAAAACATGAACATTAGACAAAACATATTTTTCGAAATGTTCTTTCTAATGCACCATTGTTCCTCTTGCGAGTTAGTGGAGGGGAACTTGATTCAAAGGTTTTTTTCTTGCGCAAATTTCGTGAAGCTTTCATTCTTGTTTTCTCTGCAGGTGTCGGAAGCAAATTGAAGATTAATCATAGCTTACTTCGATAAATTTTTAACCCGACTCAGTCATATAGAAAATCAAACTTTTAATGATCTTATCGCAATGGGTTTTATTCCTCCTTGCATATGCCACCGACTATTCACATATTCAAATATTGAAAAGCTCCTTCCGTTGGTCAAAGATTAGTAGAAATTTTTCAAGTTTATTTTTCGTTGTCCACGTGCTATTTCTGTGAATGGTTTGGCTCAGAAACCACCTTTTTTCAGAAAATAATAAAATGACTGACAGTATAATTGCACCTATTTAATTCGACACTCTTGTACAAGTTAATTTTATTATTTCACAAATCGATAGTTTTCGCCCATACCTGTTACTCATTACGTCATTTTAATCCCTTCAACGACTGGAAGTGTAAAAAAGTAGGGGAAGTGAACAAATGGGTAAAAAAAAAAAACATTGAAAATGAACCCAAAACATGTTATTATTTGGTCACAGTGCGATAGAAAACGAACGTACAAGAATAGATCACCCTATAAGGACAGATGACATTTACAGAAAAGTTATTTTAATTTATGAATCAAATATTTCACCAATATTCGATTCTGCAAACGAAAATACTTTTTACAAGCTATTGACGTCATGTAGCTCATCTTGATCGGTCTACAGAACATTCTAAGCATCCTTGTGTTTAATGGAACAAGTTACCCACATACACACATCTAATTGTTTCGCGTTCCTGTGATTTCTCTCGGTAGGTTGTTCAAAGTTTCTCAATAAACGACTGTCTCACCACAAAATATTTAACTCCTTCAGAGTTGATAAAAAAAAGAAAAAAAAAACACTCATAGCGAGTGCAGTTTTTTTTTTCAAGTCACATGTTCCCAAGAGACACAACTTGCTGGAGATGCCGAACTTTTTCGACCAAAGTAACCACTGCCACGATAACCATTCGACGAATCCGATTCACTTCCTTTTCAATGAAATGAAGAATTGTCTTTTTTCAGTTCTGTCAAACTTGTCCACAAAGCTGTTTTGTGATATTTTCAGTAAAATCACTGAATACATCAACTGGTCCACTCATTGAAGTCCAGAGGGTAGCTTGGTCCTCTTTCGTATGAAATAACAAGTTCTCTGAAGAATTTACCTACAAATATTAGAAAAAAAAAATAGTGTAGCTTACAATTGAGTGTCGACAGTCATCTGGAGTTGAATTGGTTTCTTTTAACGACGCGCTGTGATTAGTTAAGAAAATTCAAGTCACCCTTACACCAATCAGATGCCAAACATCAACCAATCACCACTTGGTCGCTCGTGTTTTCCCGCTTCGTGTTTTCCCGCCCGTTTCTACCTTGACCTCTCATTGGCTCTTTCAATACTTTCTTTTGTTTTGATTGGCAGTTATGTTCACTTAAGTCTTGCTTTACGACTTTCAATGTCATATGTGTAACGGCCGAACGGATAGTACAA
>NC_142520.1:3194700-3302200 GCF_964205215.1 Stylophora pistillata
TTTCTATAAGCAAAGCTCAAGGAAAACTGTTAGTTTCAATACGGAAGCCGAAAAGGGACAATCCAGAAATATTTTTCAAATCCCGAAAAATATTTCAAATCGCAATATTTATTTTAAACTCACTGTCGAAAAGTTTGACAAATCCAAAGATATTTTGCAAATCCAAAAAAATATTTAGAAATCCAAAAAAATTTTTTCAAAATCTGAAAATATTTTGCGAATCCAAAAAAATTTTTTGAAATCCAAAAAAATTTTTTCAAAATCCGAAAATATTTTGAAATCCAAAAAAATTTTTTCGAAATCCGAAAATATTTTGCAAATCCAAAAAATATTTTGAAATCCAAAAAAATTTTGTGTTAAATGGGAACACTAAGAACTGTAGTACGATCGAATCAGCGCGCGTGGCGCAAGCTGAAAGCAATCAAGACAACTTAACGATCGAGACAGTGAAAAAAATAGCTGTACATCTACAAAGGCGAATGATTCAAAAAAGACGCAATCCCTGATGTGCGTACTCATTTTAAACAAACTGAGACATTTCTGTATACACACTATAGTTCCTGTCACCCACAAGGAATTAAAAGAGACTTCATAAAAGGGGAGACCCTTAGACTTCTAAGAACAAACTCCTCTCAAACAGTATTTGAGGAGAAAATTACAAATGAAGCGCATTTGCTAAAGAGAGGCTACCGAGAGGACCTCATTACCACAACCCTCTCAGAAGTGAATTAAAAAACAGGAAATTAGCTCTTCAACAGAAACAAAAGACGAACCAACGAATCTTGCCTTTTGTGTTACACAATACCAACCATCAGCGCCAAACCTAAAGCAAATTCTCATGAGACACTGGTATTTAATAGAAACACAACCACTACTCAACGAAATATACAAAAATCCGTTTCTCGTATCTTACAAAAGAGGACGGTCGCCCAAAGACATACTCAATGGGGCCAAACTTTGAATAGGCTACTCTAAACACGCGCTGGGGAGTCGTGTAGGCCTGTCAACCTCATTTTACAACAATTTCTCGTCTAACTATTTCCCGAACAGTGTGTTCTGAATGAAGGTGGTTTCTTTGTAACCCATAGTGACGTAGCCTTCTCTTCAAAGTCCTCACGTTCATTGAAATCCCATGGTATTCTGCCAGAAGGTGAACAATGGTCTCGTAACGAAATTGTATTGTATTGTATTGTAATCTTTATTTAGACACGATCAATTCATCAGCCTAAAAAAATACATATCACATACGCTAAGATATTTAAAATTAAAACTACATACTATAACACTAAAGCTGGTTTCCGTGAATGCCGTGCGTTAGACTTAAAGAATGTCATTGATCTTACGTTTAAATAACCCCAGAGACTCTGTGTTCCTTATATCGCGTGGTAAACTGTTCCATAATGTGGCGCCATTGTAGCTAAAGCTTTTTCTGTAATAATTAGCGCGCGATAGTGGAACATTAAGCTTATTTTCAGAGTCCCTGAGGTCATAAGCAGAGTCACGCCACGTAAACTTTGAATATAGATACCTTGGAGCTAGCCTGTGCAGACATTTAAACATCATGGTGGCTTTATGGATTTCCTGCTGGCGTGCAAGATTTTTCCACCCTAAAAACTCGAGTAGCTCAGTTGCATCAGCATCATAGTTAGAGAATGTCGACACACGGGCTGCTCTATTCTGCAATTTCTGCAGTTTGTCTCGTAGCGTTTTCCCTTATTAAAGTAATGTTCTATAGCCAATCTCTCGTCTCCCGAGCTGGACAACACGCTTTCCTCTTCACGCCATTTTAGTGTTCCACAACAACGGCAGAATGTTTCATTGTTCCCACATTCTCTTCCACATTTATGACAGAACATGTTCTATTCTCGTTCCTTCGCCATTTTGTATGTGCGATGATGCGGAATATGGCAAGAAAACGCTGGGTGACTGCTGGCGCAAATAGCACGTGACAAAATATTTTTTTGGATTTGCAAAATATTTTCGGATTTTGAAAACATTGTTTGGATTTCAAAAGATTTTTTTGGATTCGCAAAATATTTTCAGATTTTGAAAAATTTTTTTAGGATTTCTAAATATTTTTTTGGATTTGCAAAATATCTTTGGATTTGTCAAACTTTTCTACATTGATTTTAAAATAAATATTGCAATTTGAATATTTTTCGGGATTTGAAAAATATTTCTGGATTGTCCCTTTTCGGCTTCCGTATTTCAAGGATAAGTAGATGAGCAAATTTTTATGTAAAATTTAAGGTTATTAAGTTTATTATCCTTAAAATACTTTGCTGTGAAAAATGTTTAGGAACAGCATACAAGGAAATTAGCCAACATCCAGCCATTTTGACCCCACACTTGCTTAAAATAATGCATATATCCTAGAAACGCAAATGTATTCATTGTCCTACAAACTAAATTACCATCAAAATATCTAAAAAACTGAATCAATTATTTCAGGGTTCTAACCCTTTTTTAGAAACAAATTTCGGGGACTTTTCTAGGACTCAGATTGATTCTTCCAGGACTCCAAATTTCACCTTAAACCTCTTTAATCCCAAGATTGCAAAATCATTTCTCCTTATGGTCTACATACACTTCTTATAATGCAAATTCTTAAAACTTTATCACTTGAGTTAAGCAGTTTTCCAGGGCTTTCCTGGACCTGTAGTCTTTTTCCATGACTTCCCAGTCATAGAAACTGTCATAATAAAATTCCAGGACTCCCCAGGTTTTCCAGACCCCGTACCAACCATGATACTTTGAGTGATACATGGTAAATAAACTAAGAAACGACGGCTTGGAAACAACCAAAGCTTAGAAAACACAAACTGACATCAGCGTGTAAAGCTAGCCATTAACTCTAGCTTCACACTCTAACATCAGTATACATTTTCTCCATGCCATTCTCCATACTTCTTCTCTGGCACAAACTTTGAAATCCCTCCACCTCCCCAGACAACCCCAACCTGGACTGTCATCTGTACCCATGGGGTGGGGAGTTTGAACCTTACCGGGGTAGGGGCATTTTTTCAGATGTCATTGTTATTCTGAAATCAAGGGACCGTGAGCTGAAACCTCCCTCGAAACTTTGTCGTATGCACTTTTCTGCTTTTTGAATTTCGCCAACTTTTCTGAAAACAGCTATGTACTAATAGTAAATTTAGACACTTGTCGTTCTAAACCCAGATTATCCATATGTAGTCCCTGATTACGGTTTAATTAAATAGAAAAACATCCTAAAAGAACCTTGCCTTCTTTTCTCCCATGTTAACCCTGACATACAACTCCACAATTTGATCGGTGATTCCCTCCAAAGAAATGTTGTACGCTCGTAGTGCACCCATTGCTTCGGTAAATATGTGTTTGGGTGGTTCTCGATAACTCATTGCGTAGACATTATCATAACGCTTGAAATTTGCTTTTGGCTCTCTTCTTCTCCTTTTTGATGCAAAATTCCGAGAGAAAAGAAAAATCTGACGCGATTTTGAGGCAAATCTGAAGCAGCCCACGATACCAATCGGGGCCGCCATATTGGCAATCTCGGCCCTTTTGGCTTTTTGTCCGCGGTATAGTCAGTTAACAATAGATACCTTATGTATGAGGACCTCTGATGTCCTTGATACACGTAATGTTCCATTCCTTACAAAGAGCATGTCAGGATCAGAGAGGAAAGACTTCAAAATGCGACTTTCATTGGAGTAGACTACGAGTAGTCCGGTCTATTCTCTCAGTTTCGTGAAGTCTGTTGCGCGAGTTCGACTCCGGATCGAGTGGTCCAGGTTCGAGCCCCGGCCGGGGACATTGTGTTGTGTTCTTAGGCAAGACACTTTACTCTCACAGTGCCTCTCTTCACCCAGGTGTTTAAATGGGTACCGGTAAATTTAATGCTGGGGGGGGGGGGGGGTAACCTGCGATGGCCCCCATCCAGGGGGGGAGTAGAAATACTCTTAGTCGCTTCAGGCTACAGAAACCGGAGTTAAGCACCGGCCTGATGGGCCACTAGGCTCGTAAACAGACTTTACTTTTACCCTGTTGCGTGAGTAAGACAAAATCAACGAAACAGAAAAGCCACAACAAAAACAAATCATGTTCACGTACCTCACTTCCAGAGTTCCACGCGGTGAATAATAATTTTTTCTTCGCCGATTTTTTTTTTACTCACCCGACGGGACTTCATCGAAAAGAAGCGACTCTTTGTAGTCTAATAATTGAGTGCTTGGGTCATTTAGCCATCAAAGGGGCTATGCTGGTTCCATTCGTTTTCATAAAGCTAATTTTGCGGCAACTTGGAATTTGACCGGCTTAGAGTACCAAGTTGAACAGTTTTTTTTCCGTAACAAAATGGGAAAAAAGAAAAAACTGAAGAGAACAAACAGGCAAAGTTTACGCCTTTATTTTCCACATTCTTATTAGGGCGAATAAACGTTACAACATGTTACAAGCTTACGATCGTTGATTCAACCGGCCAAGTTTGATTTAGATTTTGCGTGGGCGATGGGGAGAGGGAGTGGTGAGGGGTTCAAGGAAAGGCCCCACCCCTCCCCTCTCCTTCCTTTTGACGGTCCCTCACCCCCTTGGTACAAATTTCTTTCTTTCTTCAGCAGCTGTAAAAATCAAAGATGGAAGCAATTATTTTCATCAAGAAAAATCTTAAGCATTCACTCAGCAAAATTACACCTGTTTTGCATTTCTAAAGTTTCCACTAATAAGTTAAAAAATGTCGTTCCACGTTTTTTTTAATTAAAAATTTGTCCAGATCCCATGTTGCCTAGCAATAAAGGTCATTCAGATTAGACATTGTCAAAACTTTTTCATGTTAAACTTTTACTGACAACATGAGCGATCTATATTAAAAAAACAGGATGCAATTTTATCGAAGGATATTTAAGTTCAAAGACAGAACTTTGAAAGAAACGAGGTTAAAACGTAATTGTTTGATAACAATTAAGTATAGCAAGAGTAAAACAGTTCGACGATGGAGAGAAAACTGCAAATTAGCTGGTTTTGAAATAACTTCTTACAAGTTATGAAACCATAGCTAGCTGTAAAAAGATAATAGCAAACAGACGCTTGTTAACGGTGGTAAATCACTAATTCTAGAAATTCCAGGAAGAAATAGCGAGAAATTTGCATTACAGTAAGTCAAATGGATCGAAGTCACAAATATGTTTCCTTTTAAAACAAATGACTATTAGCATATAGGTAATTTCCATTATTACTAAAAACCGAACCAGAAACTAATTTCTGAATTACTGCTATGAAATAAGTTATCCCAAGCATGTATTGTTAATAAACTACTCCCGAATTCGAAGCACTTTCTTTAATATCATTGCGCTTGAACATTTTCACACTTGGGAAAAATGAGCAATTATTCAGCAATTTGTTTGATTTCAACAGTCAATTTGGGTAACACCTGCCAAAAAGACATTGTGCGAAAATATCTAATGTAAATTTAACAAGTTTATAAACAAATACAATTTAATTTGAGTTGTAATAAGTTGAAACTAGTTCAGCAGACCCCCACATAACTGGGTGATGCCTTTTACGGTTCACATTTTGGCCAGTTAACGGCTTTTTTTCTGCCTGACGGCTAAATGTTATTTACCGTTTTATTTGACGGTTAACGTCAGTGAAACCTTCATATTTTATAACTGGTTGGTATCATAAAATACTCTTCACCGACCTCGGCAAATTTTTGAAAGCGTTGTAACATGATCAGAAGGATAGTGCTGTTGTTTGTCAGCATCGTTCTGGCCCTTAGGTGAGTGTTAAAAAAATTAATATGATTAAAAAGGAAAAAAAAACATGAACGGGTCTTGGCACAATCTTTGATTTTTCCATTGGAGGATGGGTAACAGCTCTGCCAGAAAGCCTTCTGTAGAACTCAACTTTGGACAGAGAACGCTTATTCATCACAATGGAGCGCGACAAAACGTGATGAAAAAGAAATCAGGTAAGGTCAAAAAGGAAATAGTTTGCCACTATGTTACAAATATGATAGTACGAACATTATAAAAAAACTGGCTGTATAACGTAACTTATTTGTGTCTAGTTGGTAAAATTGAAATAACGACGAAGATTCGCTAACAAATACAATATGGAGAGAAGTCAATGTATTTTTTTTTTTGTAAAAGAAATACATCTAAATCTTCCAGTTTAATTTCTTATATAGAAATTGAAATAGTGTTTGCACGAGTACACCCTTAAATGTCTTAAATCGGTTTAAAAACTCTGCAAACGCAGTTTAGCTGAGATACCAGGGAGAATATGGATATTATAATGGAATGCTTTCCAAGAATTTCTAGTTTGTTCTTAAGATTTTCGTTCTGTTTAAGAAACTGAATTGTTTAATTATAAAGGCCTGTGCTGAACTTTTGCGACACGAAAATAGGGAATATAAAACTTCTTTCCCAAAAGTTTGAATGGTTTTGAAAAACACAGCAGCGTTTAATTTCATGAACTTGATACTTTGACCAAATGACCCTAAGCTCGCCATTGGTCAATCACTGACAAGGTCTAGTCACGTGGCAACCATGCAGCTCCAAGCTGGTTTGAATATAGAGTCATAGAGGTCTGTATGCCATGACAGTTGACTGTAAGTACCACTGTTAAATGACTTCCCTTCTCATTATGCTCCTAGGTCCAAACTACTTGAAAGGGTCAGATGACGTGCCTGCTGGAATGACCAATGTAAAGCAACCTGGAGGTTCCTCGACTGCTGCTGTTGGAGATGGACAAACTGACGACACATCTGCCATTCAGGCTATCGTTGACCACGTTGCAGGTTCCAACAATAACAAGGTTTTCTTCCCTCGTGGTGAGTACCTGGTCAGCGGTGATATTACTATCCGTGGCCCAGTGGAACTTCACTGGGGTCATCAAGGCGTCGACTCCATATGCCAAAATAATACGCAATACTAAACCTGTAAAACTTGTTTCACTGAAGCATCTTTATCTTGACGGAGTTCGAGTAGTATTCGATGGTCAGAGCCAAGGATCATTAGCCACAAGCAATATAACAATAGAGAGCTGTGTATTCTTTTCATCGGCAAGTGCAATTCCATACAATGGAAAGAGGAAACAATTGGCAATGATAAATCTTTCGAAAAGTGGAGTCTACAAAAACGTCTTTTTTTACGCGACTCGGGTGTATATGGAGTTGCTTCAAGATATGCCAGTACTCTAGGAGTTGAGGTAGTTGGCAACTTATGTGGCCTCGATTTAAGTAATTTAGACTGGTTGTCTACCCAAGTTCAGCCAGTAGACCATTGGCGACATCAAAAAGAGAAATTGAAATTTTTAAAGACTTATTACAATCTTAAATCTGACCAAGGCTTCTTTAAAAGTTGTCTTTATAGCCAGTGCGATAAGAGAATAAAAATAGCGGAAAACATTTTCAACGGAAGCCCCAATACCGCCGGTCTCCACAGAGATCACGCCGTGTACGTAAAAGGGTTTGATGATCTGGAAGTAAAAAGAAACTTCGCGAGAGGTTGGCCTTCAAATTCATCAGGTGGCATCAAAGCTCGAAATGGAAAAAATCTTTGGGTCGCCCGTAATTATTTAGACGACGTGAGTATTCTGTTGTATACTTACAGTAAACGAAAGGCCTGTCTTTATGATGGTCTCAAGAATGCTGTGGTGTACGGAAACCACATCGTAGATCGAACAAATTACAACGGACCAAAAAGCAAATTAGGCTATTTTGAGCCTCACAACGCTGGGAAAGACGAGAATATCAGATACTCTGCTAACGTCTTTGAGATCATTGGTGCAGTCAGGAACTCGACAAAGTACGCTTGCATATGGCTGACCAGCGGTAATCTGTCTGAACATCACGTGTACACAGACAACGTGTATTATGGGACTACGACACCAGTGATGCTCGAAGCGCGGAATGCTACTGCATCGTATGACGCAGGAAACATCGGCCAAGAAATCAAAGATCTGTATAACTATCCAGCATACAAACTGGACATTCCACCCTACTAACCGCCTACACATTAACATCAGTGTGCATATTCTCCATACTATTCTGTAGACATTTCCTAAGGTGCCGGTAAGGAGAATCAGATTTTTTTCACAATCAAGAGCTTCTTTAGTTCGTGATCACTATAAGTTTCCTTTATTCTTGTGACCTTATTAGTGTGTGATTCAGGGGTGGTATTGGAAGGTAAAATCAGATGCTTGTCACTTTCGAAGGGTTAAAGAAGAAATGCGGGAATGAGAATTACGTGAGAAAAAACTCATAAATGTGTTACAAAAATGTTTGAGAAGGCACTAAACACAACTCGTAGAGCATATGTGTTGTTTGAATTGTTATTTTGCATTATCTACAATTAGCCCTTACACACTACCTTCCTCCCTCTCCAAGGATTTCACTATCAGTTCCAGTCCATAACTGGCTGCCGATGGTGAACTAGGCAAGTGTCCCGTAAGGCGAAATACGAACACAACAGCTTGCCCATCGGTTAAAAAAACGGTGGTAATATGTACTTATTAACTAAGTTCTGTCCGGCCGTAAGGGACAATATTTGGCTGGAGGTCATGACATATGACCTAGCGCAGCATTATATGACCACGAGGTGTGGAAGTTTTTGAAAATTCTGTTTTGACCTAAGTGGGACTATATCGAAGGGCGCATGCGGGACTACTAAGAAAAGAAAACTACAATTAAAAGTCTTCCTTTGTTTGTCCTAATAATTCATTGAAGAACGCGATTTTTTTAGTCCTTAATTTTTTTTTTTTCCTTTAAGTTTTTGCAACAAAGCCGTGTGAGTGCAGGGCCGGGTGGCTTTTCCGGCTTCGAGGCACGTTTCTTGAAAACCCTGGTAACTTAACGGGCCATTTGGACCATATTTATCTATCACTTTTTCAATATTTTATTAGCGTTCTCAATTCTTTTGCGTTTCTTTCCTTGTGATTAAAAAATAAATAAATAAACAGCCACTACCAAGCTCTTTTAACGACCAACTTGTACGTATCGCTTTGTACTCGCCGTATAATTGCACCTGCACATCGGTCCTTTTGTGCTTTTATTGTAAGTGGACTTTGTTAAGTAGATAGCACTGGCAACAACATTTGTTGGTAAATCACTCCTTAGGGAAGTTGCCAGGTGAACTTGTGTCGGTGATTTAATGTTTTTCACATGATAATTTTCCTTGTTCAAACCAAACACCACCATCGCATAGATACGCAGAAATTTTGTTTAATTCTTCACTTTTAATTCCCACCTCAGATAAGTATCTTTAAGTTCAAACTGTGAGAAGCATGGCAGGCGTACGTATCATTAGGGCGAATTAACGTTGAAAAGCGAGCGAACGTTTATTCAACCGGCCATGTTCAGCCTGGAGTTAGAGTTGACGGCAGGGGGAGGGGGCGGAAGAGGGCGAAAAATAAATATATCTTATTAACCAAGCGCGAGGGCCGTACTGGGAGAATATCGGCCCGAGGTCTTGATAGTACGGACCGAGCGCAGCGAGGTCCGTACAAAAAAGACCGAGGGCCGATATTCTTCCAGTACGGTCCCGAGCAGGCTTGGTTAATAAGAGATTTATTATACGACTGAAGTTCAAAGGGACACAAGTGTGGTATCATGATTCGGGACCATTCGGGACAGTGCCCGGTCCAATACTTAGAGAATATTGGACCGGCAATAGAGCAATTTGATTGGTTGATTTTAGTTATTGGCCCTCTGACTGCCCGAGTCGTGTAATAATAAACAATTTTTGGATGAGGTTTTTGTGATATCCGGAATAATCAAGGTCGAGGTAAGTGTTATCAGCTGAAGCCGAAGGCCGAGGTTGATAACACCAACCGAGACCTTGATTATTCCGGATATCACAAAAACCTCATCCAAAAATTGTTTTATTATACATTGTTTTAAAGAAAATAACGCCAAACGTATAATCGTAGCGAAGGCAGTTTATTTTGGAACACATAAAAATGTACGACTGTGTGGTAAACAAATTTTCACTTGGGCTGATTCCTTTTTGTCGTGTGGCTCCTGGATATTTTTCTCTTTAAGGTATTCGTAGAACAGTTCCTTCGCCACTTTTGTCGATCTTTTAGTGTTTTCCAAATCTTTATCTTCAAGTAATTTCTCAGTTTCTCACTGGGACGATGAAGCGAGTCGAGAGGCCATTCTTACTTCGCTGTCCGTGAACTTGAGATTGCTCCACCGGAAATCATGCATTGCGCGCGCAAACTACAGACTATTCACTAATCTGTAGGTACAGACAAAAGTGATGGGCTCCTGCAAAGAGACATTTTCCGCTTCTTTTGCGATTCAATTCAAATAATGTACATTTGGAGTACAATAGAACCACTCGCTCTATAGGATATAAGTAAGTACATTGTAAAGCTTTTTCGATTACTTTGTCCACTCTGCTGTGATCTGAGAGCGGATTACATCGATGACTCTGTTGTGACTGCATCCGTCCCTGTGTTGGGATTACTAGTATCAAAGATTACACTGGGGAGCACGCTAGCGTTCACGTCAGTCGTCAAAATGAACCAAAATAAACTTTTGTTGGGACCAAACGGAGTTTTGATCCGTGACGTCCAAAGTAAGTCCACCGAAGCGGTTCCGTGTACCAGGATTAGAAATCGTCGACGAATTTCCATTTCCGCACCTAAGTGATGCCTACCGAGTTATTTCCCCCCTTCATTAATGTGTTCTCCGCGAAAGTCCAGGTACAGGCGAAAAAAACCATAGTCACAAGACACCTACATTCATGGAATATGACAGAGTTTCAACCAGCTCATTTACTACTACTATTTCATATTTCAGACTTGCTCATGTACGGAAAAATGTTTCATGAAAGTGTAAACATTTCCGTTTCCTTTCCTTTTTTCAGCTACAATTATTCTAAGATGAAACAAGGCTGCGTTCACACTTGATGCCTTCGAGCACGGTGCCCGAGTGCAATTCTTGATAGGCACTAATGTCAGGCGCGGATCCACACCGGTTTCCACCGTTTTACAGAAATCGGTCAGAACTTTCATAATTGCAATTTCATTCCAACATGGACATTGACTTTGACGAAATAATTTGCAGATTTGCAAGGCTTCATTCAAGGAGAATGGAACTGGCAAATATATTGTCTGACTGACTCAAAAAGCCCAGGAAAGGGCGCTTTGGGTAGCTAAAATTGAAAAAGTTTCCCGGGGGAACATGCCCCCGGATCCCCCAAGGAACTTGCGCCCTTAGCGCTCGTTTTGCAGTAAATCGGTCAAAATTTTTCCAAGATCCGCGCCTTAATGTACCCACGCCAGAATTCGGACACCATGCCCGCGCCCGAATACAAGGTTGACCTACTAGTACTAAGGTACTGAACCGAGCAGGGACGTATCGGGTGCCCAATGTCTGAACACGCATTTGGTACCATTTTGCGCCAGTCCCCTGGCACTAATGCTCGGGCACCAAGCGTGAACGCAACCTAAGGCTTTTCTCGTGCTCTCCAAACTTCCCGCGCGCTTCCTAACTCGATGACCACACGCTGGCCTAAGAACCAAGTGTTAAGTTTAATAAAGTGGAATGTTCAGTTTGTATGAAGGATAATTATACAGATCTTTGAATTCTTGGTAGATGTCCCCTGTTTCATATGATGAAGTACCTTCGTTCGCTTGAAGCTTCACTGGCGTTGCGGTCCCATAATATATGTTATCTGTGTACACGTGATGTTGAGACAGATTTCCGTTGGTCAGCCAAACGCATGCGGACTCAGTCGCTGGTTCCAAGGATTTCAAATACGCTAACAGAGTAGTAAATATCTTTATTTTCTCTAACTTGATGAGGTTCATAGTAGCTTATACTGTTTTCTCGTTCGCCTTGTTCTGTTCGCTGAACGATGTGATTTCCGTAAATTATCGCGTTCTTGAGACCATCATAAAGACAGTCCTTTTGTACTTTGTGCGGATACAACAGAATGCCTGAATCGTCGACGTAATTACGTGGAATCAAAATATTTTTTCCACTTCGAGCTTTAATGCCACCTGATCCATCCGTAGGCCAACCTCTGACATAGTTGCTTTTGACTTCTAGGTCATTAAACCCTTTAAGGTACATGGCACGACCTTTGAATAGATCACCAGTATTGGGTCTGCCGTTGAAAATGTTTTTCGCTATTTTCATTCTTCTGTCGCACTGGCTATATAAACAAATTTCAAAGAAGCCTTGGTCAGATTAAGATTGTAATGAGTTTTAAGAAATTCTAATTTCGCTCTTTGATCTCGCCAATGGTCCACTGGCTCAACTTGGGTAGACATCCGGTCTAAATTACTTAAATCGAGGCCACATAAGTTGGCAATTACCTCAACGCCCAGGGTACGGCTATATCTTTGAGCAACGGCAAATGCACCTGAATCCCGTAAAAAAAACGTTTCTGTAAACACTACTGTTTCCAAGCATCTGCATATCCAATTGCAGATCTATTTCTTCAATTGAAGATGGACTTGATGACGAAAAGAATACGCAGCTCTCTATTGTAATATCATTTGTGGCTGATGACTCTTGGGTTCCACCATTGAATTCCACTAGAATTCTGTTAAAATACAGATACTTCAGCGAAACAAACTTTACTGGTGAAGTACTATATAATTGTATAGCGTGCGGATTCGACGCCTTGATAACTACAATACCGCTGTGAGTTTCATGAAGTTCAACCGAGCCACTGATAGTAATATCACCACTGACCAGGTACTCACCACGAGAGAAGAAAACCTTGTTGTTGGTGGAACCTGCAACGTGGTTAACAATGGCCTGAATGGCAGATGTGTCGTCAGCCGTTTTTCCATCTCCAACAACAGCAGTTAAGGAACCTCCAGGTTGCTTTACATTAGTCATTGCAGTAGGTACGTCATCTGATCTTTTCAGGTTGTTTGGGGCTAAGAGCACAACGAGAATGGAAATCATTAACGATGGTACTTGCAGTCAAGGGTGGTGGCATACCGACCTTTATGACTCTATATTCAAAACAGCTTGGAGCTGCAACCGATCCAAAGCAAGTGAAAAGCTCTAATAAGTTTCTACGTTTTTATAACGATGGAGGAATTTGTTGAGGTTTGCATTTCTTTCCTCAAAACTAATCAAAACTGTCTTTATTTGTGGCGGTTAATCTGAAATTTGAGGTTAGAAATGATTCGCTTCGCTATCGCATAATATTACCACAGCGTAGTTTCAAATCTGTTTCTAAATACTGGATGTAGATTGTTGTGAAAATAAAAAGGAAAAACGTAGAAGATTTGAAGGCCTTTCTTCAACAATAGCCGCCATATTGGATGATTATTGCATTTGAGCTGAAATCAAGGAGCGGAGCCAAAATATCTCTTTATTTTATCGCGCGCCTTCGTGTTTCAACGAAGCTGCACTTGCAGAGGTAATACGAGTGAAGAATGAACTTGTACAAACAGTATTTCAATAAGTATTAAACAATTAATTTTGAAGATTTACAAGTATTTCTTTCCCATTTCTTTCGCGTGAAATATAAACGGCAAGCAAGTCTTTACTTTTGCCCCTATTTAATAAAATATACTGCGTTACAACTTCATTCATTCTCTGTGTATTTATCGTAAAATTCACGACGTTGAATTCGTAAACGAAGATTGGTGACCAGAGGTATCAGAACTAAAATGGCGGCGGCTCGCAACAAGTTCTTTCTAGAGCCTTATCTAGGCTTCTAAGAGTTATTTACTTGCTTCGAGAAAAGACTTAACAAGTAAACGAACAGACTTAGGTGAAAATACCTTTGGACGAAAAGACTCTTAGACGAAAAGACTCCTGGACGAAAAGACTCTTGGACGAAAAGTGAGACTCTTAGACGAAAAGACTTGGACGAAAAGACTCTTGGACGAAAAGACTCTTAGACGAAAAGACTTGAACGAAAAGACTCTTGGACGAAAAGACCGGACACCGTTGATTTACTAGTGTAAGAGGGATATTGTAATTGCACGCGTTTATTCCACTTAATAAGGAGGAAGAAACGTGCTGTTGGGTAAAAAGAATTAAATGTGCACATATTTAAAATAGGTTGGCTTGAGATTTTGCTGTAGTCGTGATTGTGGGAAAAATACTAGCTAGTAGTTATGCAAGACTAACCCTGACTACTGTGGTAGATTGTAGATATACTTGCGAGAACGGCGGTAAACTCGGCTGTAACAACGAGAGAGTTGATAGAATCGTCTGAAATCACGGCTACGTTGGAATTGTTAAAAGGAATTGCTGAAACGTCGCCGGCGGGATTCGTCGAGGCTAAATCTTGGAAAAGAAGATAGTTTATAGTCCTCTTCGATTGATGTCGAGTAAGCCAAGGACTGTGGAGTCCGTATAGATTCCGCGACACATTTATTGACCTTTTTTGGTTGCTTTTCAAATGCTTGCTGTTCTCCATTCTGACGAATAAGCGTTTTCTGTGCCAAGTTGTGTCTTCCAGAATGCTTTCCGGCAGAGCTGCTACCCATCCATCGGTAAAAAAAGTCAACATTGCGTCAGGATCACTTGGGCTTATATTTGTTTTATCATATTATTTATTTCAACTCTTACCTAGAAGCCAGGACAATGCTCACAAGCAGAAATACTCCTCTGTTCCTGTTAAAACGCTTAAGAAACACTTTCCAAAAAATCGACGAGTTCAAAAGTAGCTTGTCTCATGTCTCGAGCCGGTCAGAAAAAAATTTTTTGATACCAACCACATACCCATGGCGGGTGGATTGTTTTTAAATTAGAATACCAAATTGAATCATGTTCATTTGAATTCAATTGTTCACTTCAATTGAATGGCTTACCAAATTGAATGGCTCACTTTTGAATGAATAAAAGGGGTATCATCATCATCATCATCATCATCATGTTTATTTGTTCAAGCAGGTTGAATTTATTGGCAACTGTATAAGCTGATGTGGACCTGCTGTTTTCCCACCCAACCCACCCCAGGGGAGGACATCCAGCACACAGTAATCTCGTGCGTGGGAAATTAACGTCTCTTACCCCTTACCCTTTAAGAGACGGGACCTCCGGCTTTACGTCCTATCCGAGAAGACGAAACAATGTGAGTGAAGTGTCTTGCTTAAGGACTCAACTTGAAGCCCCAGCCAGGACTTGAACCCGGGCCGTTTAACCCAGAGTCCAGCGCACTGACCACTGGACTACTCACGCCTCACAAGTAAGAGTAAGTTTCTAAAGAAACTGTGTGGGTTCCACGGTGGGAGTAACATGGTAATTTTGGTTTTATCAGACTGTCAGTTAGAAACTACACGTTACCGCATACCGCCTCCCGGTTAGCTCAATTGGTTAGAGCGCTGGACTGTTGAGCGGGAGGTCGAGGTCGATGGTTCGAGCCCCGGCCGTACCAACACTCAAGGTCTTAAAATAACTGAGGAGAATGCGCTACCTTTCTTCAATAAGAAATGGATAGACATTCTAGTCTTCTCGGATAAGGACGAATAAACCGTAGATCCCGTCTCCTGCGTCTATTAATTAGATAATTTGGTTAGGCAGGGGACGCTAAAGAACCCACTCACGCGATCACTGTGATGTGGTCTGGCCTGTTTACTGGGAATTCCGGGGAGGGGGCATCTTCAAATAAGTTTCCTTCGATTGTTTGTAAACTGCTGATGCAGTCTGGCCAAAGTCCCCCGAACAGTGTTGTGATGCGCATTTGATCATATCGACATGTTAATTTGCGCAATATAAATATTAAATTATTATTATTATTATCATTATTGTTACATTTATTAGTCTTAAAATTGGTGACATTATAAGTGACTTCGTTTGTCTGTTACGTAACCAAACAACATGTATGCAGCACGGGTTTTATCGCCCCATATATGGCACTGTGTGTTTTTTCATGAGAGTTGTGAGTGGGAGTTAACTGAAATGTAATAGCAAAATTGAATCAAGTGAATAAGTCGTGAGTTCAGCTTTTCACGTTTTCGACAACTGTCATATAGATGTTTAAGGAGCATATGACAGTCTGCGGCCTTTCCTTACATTTGGGTAGTTCGAGAAGCTGCAAAACTCTAGAACAAAAGTTTATCTTTCAAATCTGCACTCTTATTCCTCACGGTATCAACGAACGCTTTACATTCAACTAATTTATTCTTGTTTTCTTCGTTACCATGTTCCCACCCATAGCGTATATCTCCATTTTCTGCATATAAAAACTAAAAAAACCCACAATCCGTGGAGTAGTTGATATCTGGGTTTCCTCTTATCTAAATAGTCGACATCCAACTACTTAAGTCAGTGCTCGCGTATCTAAGAAAGATTATTACACGACTCGGGCAGTCAGAGGGCCAATAACTAAAATCAACCAATCAAAATGCTCTATACACCGAATGCAAATATGACGTCCAATTTGAGTTGCCATTGTTCTGGACTGGCTAGCCTCTCACACATGTAATAATCCTTTTGTATCTCCACGTGAAGACGAGGCTAGTGAGTCCAGAACAATGACAATTCAAATTGGACGCCATATTTGCATTCGGTGTATTGCCGGTCCAATATTCTCTAAGTATTGGACAGGGCACTGTCCCGAATGGTCCTGAATGATACCGCACTTGAGTCCCTTTGAACTTCAGTAGTATAATAAATCTCTTATTAACCAAGCTTGCTCGGGACCGTACTGGAAGAATATCGGCCCTCGGTCTTTTTTGTTTGCGCTCGGTCCGTACTGTCAAGACCTCGGGCCGATATTCTGCCAGTACGGCCCTCGCGTTTGGTTAATAAGATATATGTATTGTCTCTGTGGCGTCCCACGAGGCGGGTTAGTCTTAGGATCTCCCGACTGTTCTCGTTGTACATAATTAAATGATATCTCTGCCTCTTCTAAGAAACTAAGCTTTTTTGTTGCTACTGCCTCCTATAGGAGGCGAGGCCACGTAGGTTGTTGAGATGAGCGAGTGTGTGAGAGAGTGAGTGTAGCAACAGAATTCTTGACCCAGTTATGACCAAAGGTTTCCCGGCGCTACTTAATGTTTGTTTCGGAGTTTCTAAGTAGTGCGACATTCACACTCGATACACAGTTGCAGGCGCGTAGCGTGGTAATTTTTCCAAGTACGCACAAGTACATGTGATCTAGAAACCTAAGTAAACTGAGCGAAAAATACTGCGTTCTTTATTTCTTGTTCGAAATAGTTGTGTGAATACAAGCAAAGGACAAAACGTCTTGCCGTTATTTTGAGCAAACTCGGCGCAAACACAACATTGTTTTCAAATTTTTCTGGTCACTTCAGATACGTACGTGCGTATATGCGTTTAGGACGCTACGCGCCTAAGTTGAGGTCTCTCCTTTTGTGATTTCTCATTGGTTTATAGCCACCAACGCAGTTATGTTTTCAGTTCTTGTCGTAGTACGACGGAAGAGAGCAGAAGGCAATAAACATCTCACAATCATTTCAGGATTGTGCGCTATTTAAAACAAAAGTTTTCATTGTAGAAATATCTTAATAGGGTGTCAGTGATCGGCGCATCATGAAAATTAGAGGAAGCTTTTTATATCTGAAGAGAGATGATTTTATCTCTAAAATAATAAAATTATGTAGGACAGGTTATTCATAACTGTGTGGGATGCGGCGGTATTTTTGTTTCGCATGTGAGAAAATTCTGCAACACTATCTTCCAGCGTCATTATACCACTCTTGTTCTTTCCAACGCTATAAAAATTATGCAATATCGATCAGCAAGCACATGCAGTCTTTGACTGTCTTCTGTTGATTTGGCCGCTATTAGCTGATTTTTTAATTTCGGACGCTAGTGGCCAATTTTTGATTTTTGGACATTAGTGACCGCTTTGTAAATTTGTCCACTAGTGACAGATTTGTGATTGTGGTCACTGGTTTTGGACAGTAGTGGTAATTTCGCTCACACTCTCCCGACATTAATATTCCAGCCCGCAACCAACCGGCAGCCATTTTGAAAACCGCGAAGGCCTAAGAATGAGTAGGGCGAAAAATAAACAGAAAACAGAACAACCCGCAGGAACCGAGGGAAGAAAGAAATCCTGTCATTGTTTTGTTTACCGTGGAAAAGTAACGACTAACAACCTGCTTAAGCTTTCATGGCGAAAGCATTCACTTACAGTCGCTTGCCAGAGCATCAAGTAGCGATTTACTACGACGGAGGAGAAAGAACAGGTGAAATCATTATCTCTACAGTTGCTGTCAGCCTCGAACTTCGTCTGTCTCCCTGATTCACAGATTTTTTTCTTTAACAAATTCCGCTTTATTTTCCAGGCGATGGATCCCGACAGACAGAGTGGAGTATCTTGGAATGTTTCATCTCGTTATCTTCTGCTCTTCTACTTCTTTTGACTTTTCCGATTTCTGTATTTTTCTGTTTGAAGGTAAGCGTAGCTCTAATTCACACATTTTTTCTCTATGAACCTGCTATCTAATGAATCGGTAGTTCCTGCATATACTTTAGTTCAGTGGTTCAGCTCACCATATTTAGACTTCTTTCCCAGTTGCTTCTGATCTGAATTGAAGCGAACAGTTTGTCGTATAATTGTGCATGTTTGATGTAGATCGTGAACGAAGAATAGCAAATCTAATTTATCACTGGAAAACAAATAGTGAATCATTGTAGGAAGAATTCAATGCTTATGGGAGAGGAAAGGGAAAAAATTGTGAGGAGACTGCCTTTCAAAGGTCATGTCGTAATATGGCAACCCAACACTGCAACCTTTCGATTGCTAGAATAGATTTAAATGCGCTTATCCTTCAGCGAAGGGAAGCCGCCGGTCATTAGAGCCAGTAGCAGCTTTATATGTGCTGAATAACAAATTCTCATATTTGTGGTACAATGCCAAGCAAAATAGGTAGTTGAGCATGCTCAGAACTTCGTGTATAACCCAAAAGATTATTCAACATTTTTGTCTTTAATGACATTACAGCTGTATTTCAAATACCTCTGAACAAGGCATTAACTGTTATTAAAAGCGAATTTTCCTTACTTCAAAATAAAATAAAAGATGGTTCTTGTAGGTAATTAGGGACTATGAAAGGGCTGTTGTCTTCAGACTTGGGAAACTGTTACCCCAAAAAGGACCAGGTCAGTTTTTTATATTACTATGACTTTCATGTTGAGTGTAAATATTTAAGTCTAATACATGTATGCATCTAAAATGATTGCTCAGGTGGTAAGAGAGATTCTTGTGCTTTGACTGGTTGAAGATTGCAACATATCTTACTAGGTAGGATATATCAACAAAGCTGAAATGGTAAATTGGCCACTGTAACGATTACAAAAGCTGACGTTTCGAGTGTTAGCCCTTTGTCGGAGGGCTAACACCTGAAACGTCAGCTTTTGTAATCGTTACGGTGGCCAATTTACCATTTCAACTTTGTTGATATATCCAAATTATTTTGTTACTCCCACCGACGCAGTCCCAAACAGTTTCTTTTGAAACTATCAGCCTTTATTAGGTAGGAGCCTGGTGTTTTGTCAATATTGCAGAAAAAGTGATAAAGGCATTAGAAGAAAAATTAATTCTGAAGAACGCAGAGGATGCTACTAAGTTTAGTAGAACACTTTTCATAAGTAAGGTATGAAGTTTTGGCTGATTGAATTATGAGTGAGAACTGGCACTGCTAATCTTGTTACAAGTTAACAAAACAATTGTAACAGAATGGTTTCAAAAACAGAACCAATTTACAACAGAACTCAAAAACACCTTAGCATCTATGCAAAAACAGTTATTCACTTAGGGCTTAATGACTGTTGTTGAATAACCCTTCCCTACTCAAAGGATTATTCAACAAAGTGCACTACACCTCTGGCAAATTTTTGTGAAATACATGCCATACTGCATTTGTGTTTAGTTTTACATGATGTATGTTTTAATTGGTTTTTACTTGTTTTATTAATAACAGCTACTCATTGGAGCTAAAATTAAAGAAATATATGGCAGACAGTATGGAAAATTGATATTCAGCTCTTGCAAAAGCATTAATCCAGTAAATGTGATATTGCATTTTCCTCAGGAGTGGTGTTCATAAATCCTTGTATTGATGTTTGGAAAAGAGTTGACACAAGAGCTCGGGCATTTAGTGTTCCACCCCAACAGGTACAGTTATTTATCATTATTCATTTATCTACTGGGAAATCATAGACAGGCTGGTCCAGCTCAACTTTAAAGCTGGTTTAAATGGGGGCTTGTACAAACAATAGCAAGGCTAGACCAAAACACTAGGAGGGGCTTGGTGCTCAACAACATGTGCCAACCAAGTGTGGTTTGGCAAAATAAATTAATTTTATACATTAATATTCAGAGTTTTCAAAAAGATTTGTGTTGCAAATTAGGCAGCACAGTGCACAGGCAGCCCAAGCTCTCTTTAAGAACCACACAAGGAACACAATTTGCAGATCAATTTATAAGGATTTGTATGGGATTTTCTACAAGATATCCATGGAGATAGTTAAAAGTGAAAATGTTAAATAAAAATGGCTTACCTTATTCCATACATGTGTTGTTTGCTCCTGGTGTTGTTATTTTACCGATTTAACTTGATTTAAGCAGCATTTTTTAATCCTGGTTTTCTCTTCTTAAAGAGAAGACCAGGATTCTCTTTAGGAAGAGAAAACCAGGATTAAAAACGCTTAAATCAAGTTTAATCGGTAAAATAATGACACCAGGAGCGAACAACTCATGTATGGAATAAGGTAAACCATTTTTATTTAATATTTTCACTTTTAACTATCTCCATGGATATCTTGTAGAAAATCCCATACAAAGCCTTATAAATCGATATGCAAATTGTGTTCCTTTTGCGGTTCTTAAAGAGAGCTTAGGCCACCTATGGACTGAGTGTCACGCTTTCATGCTGAAAATTGATTCAGTAGCATATTTGGCAGCTTAAATATTTTGACAACCCAAATGTGTTTATTTTTAAGATTCACACCAGTGATGGTGGCTATGCCTCAGTTGGAGCTGAGGTACAGTTCAGCATCAAGGATGCAGTTTTATCCAGAACATCCGTTCAGGACTTAAACCACTCCTTGCGCATGCTGGCTCAAACAGCACTTGTTAATTGTTTGGGTTCAAGGAAGCTCATTGAAGTTCAGCATGACAGAAAGTTCATCAACAAACAAGTTCAGGTAACACTTCAATGAAACATTTTATTATTCATACTGTGTCAACTATTTTGTCATGGTTACACTGGACCAGGTGTTTTAGGATGCCTGGTCGGCAGTTAAACCTGTTGGTATACCTGTGAAAGATAAGTACCAGTCATTTGTTAGAGAGAGGGGGGGGGGAGGGGAGGAGAAGCTAGTGCAATTTTTTTGCCAGGTGCAGTTTAAATATTCCCCCTCCCAATTTTTTTGGTTGCACCAAGTCCAGAGTGTGAGTCAAGGGGGGTTTCAACCTTCCCTCCCCTCCCTGCTCAGACCTGCCATACCTCCCTCCCCTCCCTGCCCAGAATTTCCATCCCTCCCTCCCCTCTCTGCTGAGGACTATGGGAATGTTACCAACTTTTTCTGCACCAAAATTTTTACAATGATAGGATCAAGTATAATACTCAACTTCCTGGCCTGGCCTGGGGGGGGGGGGGGTGGGTGTGGGTTTGTGAAGAAGAAATTTAGGACTTCCCATCAAACATTCCTGGGTCCATCCCTTGCTCTGTGTGTTCCTTGGATAATGATGGTTATGATCATTCCTATTCTGATATTTATGGTTGAACTGAACAGGAAGTGGTCAATGCATCTGCAGCAGCTTGGGGTGTAAATATAACAAGATTTGAAATGTAAGTAAATTTTAAATATCTTAAATCCCTATTCCTAACTTTTTGTTTTTTTTTTTCAGATCAGCAGTTTGTTAACTTTTTATCATTACTTACATTGTCTTTAGTTAGTTAATCTTTTAAAAACCTTCTGAAGTCATTTGTTATGTAAATCAGACCTTCACTATGCATAAATTGTTTTGACAAAGTCTTTCCTACAAGGTCAAAATTAGCAAATTCCACTTCTTTTCAGTGAACTACAAACCAATTCTGATTGCATGATGATTAATACAATTAAATGATTCAGAGTGATATTAACAAATTATGAATAAAAATTGATCATCAATTTGTTAAGCTGTTGGATGTTCCTGATCTGTATTTGATTTATTGATCTGCCCTTTAAGGTCGGAGGTCAGTGTTTTAAAGGAAGCAGATGAGGTTGTTGGTGCACTGTCAGCACTATTTGGTGGAGGATCCCAGAGTATGAACCTTGGTAACATGACCTTTGGTGACCCTGGAATGGCCAGTATGTTTTCAGGTGCGTTCACTTAAACTGGTGAAAATGATCTTCTACTGTAACTCAAATGAATTAAAACTAAATTTATCATTACTTTAAGGGAAGCAGTCTTTGTATGTTGCAGAAATGTCTAGAAGGACATTTTTCCTTCTCATTTGCAGCCTTTGGAGGAAGCAGTACCAGCAGGGGATTCACACTGCCTACCTCCATAGCCTCATCAGATGGCCCCTCACAGTCTTCTAACAAAGAGCCTGGGTCCAATCTTCTTACTCCAGAGCAGCTTGTCAAGTTGGTGAGTGGTGCTCTAAGTGAGAAACTTGTACAGGAAATTGGTGGCATGTTTCAGTTCAACATTCTTGGTGAAAGTGGAGGAACATGGTACCTAGATCTGAGAAGTGGATATGGAAAAATATATACTGAGAATCCAGGCGATAACCCCAATGTGGTACTCACCATGGGGGTTCAGGATATGCAGCAGATATTTTATGGACAGACAACAGCTTTCAATGCTTACATGCAAGGCTCATTGAAAGTTGATGGCGATTTAAGGATGGCCATGAACCTAGAGGCCATTGTAAAAATGCTCAAGGAGAAACCAGTTGTTTCCGAAAAACCAGTTTTGCAAGGAAATGGAGTATATGTGGTTTAAATGCTTGATTTTTATGTACTGAAAATTTCCCAGTGCATTTTAAAACCTTTCTGTTTATAGCTTCTCATTGCTTGGAAAGAGTTCATGTTGCCCGACTACAGCATGTATATTTGTTCTCAGTAGTTGCAATTGGAAACCACTGACCAATCATTGCTGACCTAATAGCTCTTTTCCAGTCTCTGAAATTTAAGGATAGGTAACTCACTTGTGTCAGATCATAATTGAATAGAATTTTTCTTTGTCAATTTATTTGTTTGTCAGAATCTTCTAACCCTAAGAGTGACCAGCATCTAATTTCTCCTTACAATATCACCCATGAATCACACATTAAGATCAGGAGAATAAAGGAAATGATCACAAACCAAAGAAGCTTTTGATTGTCAAACAAATTCTCCTTGTCAGCACCTTAGGAAATGTATAGAGAACAGTATGGAGAATATGCATCCTGATGTTAGGCTTTAAAGGCGTAACCCTTCAAGGAGAGTGCGTTCTTTCCACTTATCATATAAGGGGCAAAATTACTGAATTGTGATTGGTCAAGACAGAGGGTATTTTTTCTTAACCGGGCAAAATTACTTGAAAATGATTGGCTGAAAATCGCCTAGCAACGGCTGCCATAGTAAAGAAATTTCTGTTTGTTTTGTAATAATGGCGTCCCGTTTTGCGCGAGATCAGTAAGAAAACATTTTGCCCCTTATATTATAAACAAGTAATCACATGGTTCCCCGTAAAATTAAGGATTAATATCACTTGTGTTTTCGGAAGTTGCAGAAATTGCCCTCGTCGCTGCACGACTCGGGCAATTTCAGCAACTTCCGAAAACGCGCGTGATATTAATCCTTAATTTTACTCGGCCCCATGCGAAATCTTGATCCTTGGGATGTGTATAAAAGGGATCCTTCAATTGTGGATACTCGTATTAGCTTATTCAGCAACAACTGATCACAGCTGCCCCTGTACATCCTGATCCAGGTACTTCACCGAGAAGCTACATTGGTCAACATGCAGATCCGTCTGCTTTCAGACAAAAAGCTGAAGAGACATCAGCGGTCAACCTAACGAACAATGCAGTGAAGACTCTTCGACCTCTGGATTCAATATGAAGACGGCCAAAGGAACTCAAAAGATCTTCAGGAGGCCTGTGCTCACCTCGTGCAACCCATGTAAATTAAATTAAGTAAAAGTTAAGTAAATTTTGATAAAGATAACCATTCACAAAAAAAACTTCCTTTAGGAGCCACAAACTCATAAAAGTCAACGACCAAAAGATGAACGTAACTTCTCCTTTATATTAACTAAGACTGGGGGCTAATCGTCCAAAGACTGGGGCGAGTTGTCTGACATTCCCGAAAACGGTTTACGGTCAAGTCGCCTGAAAGTCATCTCGCCCGAAGTCATGTCGCCCGAAACCAGAGTCATGTTGCCCGAAATTCATAGCCATGTCGCCCGAAATCCTAAGTCATGTCGGCCGAAATTTTATCGAGTGTTTAAGCTTGAAGAAAAGTAACATCTTAAGTAAATGGCAAGGAATAAACTCGTAAAATGTTGACTCGTGAAACTCAGGTTGTTCTTTTGTTGTCGTTTGATATTACGGAAATAGTAATCCTAAAAATAAAACACGAAAATGAAAAAAAAGGTAATATCAGTTACAGTGTGGTTCTCACTGCTGTTGTTTTAAATATGGAAGCATTCTGTTTCGAACTAGGGTTCACATCACTACGATTGGAACATTGGAAAACGCCGCCATCTTGAATACAGCACGTGCTCAAGAATCATCACATGGTTCCCAAGCAAGATTGTGACGTTGCGATAAATTCAAACTAAGAGAACTTGATGTATTTTTCTGATATGTGCGAAAAACTCTGATAATTGAAAGTGTTCCGTTTATAATTACAAGAATCTGTGCTGTAGAATGATCAGTTTAGTTCATGGCCTCTATACTAATTATGATGGCAACGAACAACGCTGAAATGAACAGCGATATGTGAGTCTATCTTTAACTTCTTATTTGCATAGGTTAGCTGACTAAAACATTTTACAAGTGGGAATGAGGTGGCTGCTATTGGTTTACTCTCTTTATATATGGTAAACCGGATCAAAATTTACATTCGACCCGCTGAGGAAACAAGGAACGACCTCGAACAAGTCGTGATAATTTATGCCGCGTCTGATCGATCCTAAGGGGAATGGTACCTATTGTCCTCACCGCTGCAATGAAGTTATCAAAACAAATGAACCTGTTGAAGAGAAATGTTGTAAGAATCGAAATATTAGTTTGAAAAATGGTTTATTTGTTTGTATTAATTGTGGATTAGTCCATGGTTTAGACTTCGAACCTTACAAGTTCATGATTGATTTTCATGAAAACCTGCATAAAGTCCGAAGAAAATCAGTCTACCAAGGAAAATACTACGTGGAAAAGGTTATTTATAATAGTAACGATGAAACACGTATTCATATATGAAGAAATCAGATTGAGAAAATCATAAAAGATTTTGATCTTATTCAGACAATATTGAACCAAAAATAAATGGTACAAGAAAGAGTATGATATCAATTAACAAATGGTAAAATCCACAGCGTACACTATTGAGTTATGGATGCTCGCGGGAAGTTACTAAGCGCGAAAGAAGCGTAAGAGTCGCTCGAGGCGATAGCCGAGAGCGACTCTAGCTTCTTGAGTGCTTAGCAAACCTCCCAAGTGCATCCATAACTCAATAGTGTACGTTGTGGTGTTTACCATTTGTTTTATAACTAACATTGATACATTTTAGCTAAAGAGTTCCCTTTTATTTAACAAATCTTACGTGACCAGAAAAAACAAGCGCGCGCGGAAAAAATAGTCTTTGCATTTGCTCACGTCAGCAGCGTACACCCCATGGGCAATTATAACATAACCCAAACTAAAGCGCGCGCTCTGATTGGTCAATTTAGTGTTTCCCTTTGGATTTGGATTTTTAATCTGAATTTTTTTGATGAATTTTTTAGATTGAGACTTTTGATATCATATTTTTAGAGAACATTTTTTTTGGATTTTGGGCCCCTAATTTTGAAATGTGCTAGACATATATCTTATTGACCAAGCGCAAGGGCCGTACTAGGAGAATATCGGCCCGAGGTCTTGACAGTACGGACCGAGCGCAACGAGGTCCGTACAAAAAAGACCAAGGGCCGATATTCTTCCAGTTAGGTTCCGAGCAAGCTTGGTTAATAAGATATTTATTATACGGCTGAAGTTCAAAGAGACACAAGTGCAGTATCATTCGGGACCATTCGGGACAGTGCCCGGTCCAATACTGAGAGAATATTGACGGGCAATAGAGCATTTTGATCGGTTGATTTTAGTTATTGGCCCTCTGACTGCTCGAGTCGTGTAATAAAACCCATTTACTGTACTACTAACGTAACTTCAGGAAAGATCGGTGTGTAGTGACCACCGCGTACCTTTCTGAAAACATATTAGAGTGATCGGGGCCTGAATTATGCAGTTCATTTGCGGTTTTGCAGTTTTTTGTCTTAACACTGTGTTTTTTTATTTAAAAATGCAAACTTCTTGATGCGTTTCGCTAATCGTCCGTTTGAAATTGCTTAAAACTTCCTGATTTAAGATAACAGTGAAGCTATAAGATGAATCAGTTACCGACGTCGATCATTGTGATCAACCCCACTGTTTTCACCTGCGCGCAATAGAAACGAGGCGTTCTCAAAGGACTCTTCTGTCAAAAACGCATTCAAATGTCATCTTTTCTTCAGCGTTTTCGAATTGTTGGTGTTTTCGCGTAAACAATAAGCGAAAACCCCGTACGTTTCCAGACAATGGCCAAAGTTGGAGCAAGCAAAATGATTATTTTGTTAACCGAGAGAAGAGAAGGCTGTTAGTATGGTTGGAAATTTTGACAAAAATCTAAATTTAAATTGGTTATCTAGCAAAGCGCTGAGTAATTATTTCGTATGTATATTAAGCTGTCATTAATAAGGCATTTTAAAGAGGAATACTGGTAAGCTTTTGTTTCAGAACATTCAGTACTAATTTATGAAGAGCAATTTTTTTAAATCCGTTTTTCCACCTAGGTGATAGGAAGCCACTAGAAAACTCTTCTTACGCCCATTTTCATTTCAGCTTCAATAAAATATTTGGTGTAATGCATCGCTGTTTTCTAAACTGTATGACTTTTGGGCTGTTCCGCACTTCGCTTTATTCTTCGTTTATCCTCTTAAAAGCCCTTGAAGGTCTCAGTGGTTAATGTTTCAGTTAATCATTCAAAAGTGCGTGACGTCCAACAGCTGTTTTTCCTAATGAAACTTGAATTTAACATATTATTCTGTAGGTAAGGCTCCTGGCAAGTGGTCTGCCCAATTAAATAAACTTGGAGCCTGAATGACGCGGATTACTTCGCTTCGTAACGTGGGTAAACCACATACATCGCTTGTCATTGGATTCACAGTACGACTTGTCTTTCATTTCTGAATGACTTCCTTGACACCCGTCGTTTCTCTGCGTAATTATGCTTATTTGTCTTTTCTCTGAATGCATAATTATGACAAACGCCTTGTATTATACACTCTTTTTCATCTAAAATGAAACTAAAGAGAGTACTTCATGTTTAACTTTCCACATTGATAAAATGCAACCGGCTCTGTTGACTTCTGTCAAAAGTTTGAAAATTTCTCGTTTTATGCTGCGATATCTAATGCCAGCATGGTTAGTTTTCATCGTTTTGTCATTTAGCCTTTATCACCAATCGCCGAAGAAAGAAGAATTGACCACGCAAGTCATAAGAAATTTGAACCGCAGCTTCAGGTTTTTGTCAAAGACTGAAACCTTAAGAGAACGGTTTAAGACAGGGAATGGACTTGTGGGTGCGATAAGAAAAAATTCTGGTCGGACCTCTGGCACGGCGGTTTGTGTTGTAGATCCAGGAATGACTGAATGTGGGGGCAGTGGTTTTTCTGCTTTTCTCCTTTTTACCTTAGATCATATTATGATGTGTCGTGCTCTGGGAATCAACCAACAAACTATATTCTGGAGGGGATGTAACTCCGCTTGCTCGCAGGATACCGCTGAAAACTCGTGGACGTGGTATTTCGAACCTGTTAACGAAGGAATGGAATCGAGAGTTGAAAATGTCTTTTGCCCTTTAAGTCTTGGTGAGGAGAATACAGAGGAAGTCGGAGGACAAGTTTCTAGTCACGTGGATCAAGCCGATTTAACTACAATTATAGATAACAGTTTTAGTGATAGAAGCGACTTGGAGGGGTATAATGAAAGCAGAATAATAACAACAGCGGAAAGAATCCGTGTAAACAAGTTAATTCGCCAGTATGTAAAACCCAATTATCGAGTAAGAGAGAAAGCTGAGCTATTTCACCGTCGAAATATGGTGGGGTTCACTGTTTTAGGAGTTCAGGTGCGAGCAACAGATCATTGGATGGAAGCAAAAGATCATAAGCTTCCGTCCATGACAAGTTGGGTGGAGAGAGCACAAGAAATTCTTAAAACTTTGCGGAAGCCAAGAAAGATTTTCATCGCTAGTGACAACAATGAAGTTATCCAAAAATTTGTTGGTGTTTTTGGAAAAGAAACGGTAAGTGTTAATTTGACATTGGGTAAGTTCATTCCCCGCTGCATTTCACCATTCAAAGTTTACAAGCTTTAATTTACTAGTGACGAAAAAGGAAACAGGAACAGATTTTCGCCCATTTGATTGGAGGAAATCATGAAATTCCATTGATGCTCATAATAGATTTGCTACACCCATTTGGAAATCACTGGTGATAGTTGCAATCTGACTTGCTCCCGGTGTTGCGAATTATTCCCAGTTGCACTTTATCTTGTTCTAAGTCGCAATTTTATCCTAACCAATGAGAAAGCAACACTGAAATAAACCAACCAATCAGATTTCAAGGCTTGTTTAAAGTAACCAATCAAATTTCAGGAAAATGAAAGACAAAGAAGCCATCGTGTGACGAATTTTATAGCGTTTGTCCCAAAAACTTTTTTTTTTTAAATAATTAGATGAATTTTAATTTTATTGGGCTATAAAATTTCCCAATTTCAGAATGGGTGAAATAATGTGGAAATTTTCCACCTTGTCGTGCAATTGTGGTGGGGATGGTCATTTTTTAATTTCAAAGATTTTTGTAGCCTTATTTCTTCGCAGGTTGTTTTCACAGAAGCTTTCCGATCAAAGGAATATCACAGTCAATTGCCTCCGCATAAATTTAAGTTCAAATACAATGCAACTCATCCATATGAGCGAAAAATTGGCACTCAAGTACTTGTGGATATTCTGCTATTAGCCAAGTGTCACGTGTTCTTACATGCCGAGTCCAGTGTAGCCGCTCTGGCCAGCTACTTCAACCCGCATATGACTAGCTATTTCATGGATGAAAGGCCCTTTCAGGTTAGTCCTACGAGTGACCAAGACAGAATTTCTCCTTGCAATATCAAGTAGACAAGTGGTGAGAATGTAGAAATATATCAATTAGTGGATTATAAGTTGATCCAGTTTCAAAATCTCCAAACTAACATGATCATAAGACAGATGGCAGTAGGGAAAATCATCAATGAGATCTCGAGAGTTTAAAATTCTAAGTAACCGGACTTATAAAGACAACTTCGAAGGACGTGGCTTGTTAAAACGCAGCGATGATTGACGTGTTGGTGGCGCGTGTTTTAAAGCACTTGTGCTATTTTACTGACAAAAATAGCGGTCAAACATCTGCGCATATGTTAACGTTGTAATGACTATGACTTACAAACTTATTTGGTTGTCTCACACAAGTTAAAAAACTTGTGTGAGACAAATCAGTTGTGACAGCTTGAAAACACGGCGGTACTTGGTATTTTAACAGCGTATAACTTTTTCAGTAAAGCTCAAAACAGAATTGTTAACAGGATAGAAAAGTCTCGAGTTTTACTTTTTCCTACTTTTGTTTCTTTTTACAGATTTCTGTGAAAATTTTAATCTTCTTTCGCTCATTTTAAGTGACAGCGGTTGTTTGACTTTCTCTGGTTTTTATCCTGGAAAGTATGCGGGGAAAATTGACACGGGGCCTGCCAGAACTGATTCCCTCGCGCATGCCCGACGTTTGACCGCTGTACTCCTGCACTGTGTCATTTTAGCGTGCACGGTCACGTGCACTGATGGTAATAATTATGAAATAGATATATCTTATTAACCAAGCGCGAGGGCCGTACTGGGAGAATATCGGCCCGAGGTCTTGACACTACGGACCGAGCGCAGCGAGGTCCGCACAAAAAAGACCGAGGGCCGATATTCTTCCAGTACAGTCCCGAGCAAGCTTGGTTAATAAGAGATTTATTGTGAAGGTGTGGTCTGATCGTCCGGGTGAGTGTAGTCCTGAGAAGGACTGTTGTCGGTGGTAGTGACTGACGTTTCGACAACCTGTGCGGAAGTCATCATCAGAGTCAAATGGCTCTTGACTCTGATGATGACTTCCGCACAGGTTGTCGAAACGTCAGTAACTACCACCGACAACAGTCCTTCTCAGGACTACACTCACCCGGACGATCAGACCACACCTTCACATGTTACCCCCGGGTTCAAACCATTTACTGCAAGAGATTTATTATACGACTGAAGTTCAAAAGGACACAAGTGCGGTATCATTCGGGACCATTCGGGACAGTGCCCGGTCCAATACTTAGAGAATATTGGACCGGCAATAGAGCATTTTGATTGGTTGATTTTAGTTATTGGCCCTCTGACTGCCGGAGTCGTGTAATAAGTTCAGTTCTTAACCGAGAGCCGAGAAGGAAAATAATTCATGATCCCAAAAAAGTGATGCGTTTTAAACTTTGAACTAAATGGTTTCAAATATCAATAGCTCTACTATTGGCTTCAGTTTACGTGGTTGTATTATTTGAATTTTACAGGACCAAGGAAAGATCCGTCAAAGAAGAACTCTAACTAATGAAACGAGAAAAGTGGAGGAAAAAAAACTTTCTGACGTCGATGATTTTGAGGCAATGCTCGAATGTGTTATCAATCTTTCCGTTGGGAGTGCCTGTCCGAGTATTTCCAAAGGCCTCCTTGTTGACTTGCTTAAGGTTTCTCTTTAGCTCTCTCCGAATATCGCTCAGAAAAAGAATAAATTCATGGTTTTAATCGTTGCCAAGATTTTGAGATAGAAAGGAAGGGGTAAAAAAAGAGAAGGAAAGAGAGGCTCTCCATTTGAAATTAACCTGTTGAAGTCAAGAAACATTTTTCCGTATCCCTATTTATGAGTTCCTTGTATTTCTGCCTGGCTTTGTTTTTCTTTCATACACTGAACAGTGGCGGATCCAGGGGGAGGGTCCGGGGAGTCCAGACCCCCCCTCCCTATCAGACCTGACGCTTACAACTTTGAGACTGAAATTTTTACATCGACAGGATCGTATATCACTTTTTAACTGGCTGACTTTTTTAATTAATGAATCCAAGTAAACGGTAAGCGGCCAAGGAATTATAACGTGCAACCGCGATGGTGGGAAGGGGTGTGGGGGGTGTTGGGGAGAAGTAATTGCCTCATAAGAATCCAACAGTCCTTTCTGAACCAACGTTTGGACCCCCCCCCCCCCACATCAAAAATTCATGGATCCGCCCCTGCTGAAATATCTTGTTTTACCCCACTGACACTAATACAGTTATATCAAAATTACTCCGTTCACGATACGGTATTGTACCGCCGCGAGACTTGAAGACCACTGAGAGCTGTGCCCTGCTGGTTGGCGTATGTACATACCTGTTTTCGTCATGCAAACAAAGGGGGACCTCGCAGGGAGTAACTTAAATTTTCAAAGGGAGGCTACGTCAAAGTAATGAGTTTCTGTGCGCCTTGCATGAAGTGGCTCATACCGCTGTTGTATCTTGTCTATCGCCGAGCTTTTAGGAATGCGGCGAGCGGGACCGCTAAAGAAAGTGTCTAACAGTGGAAAAGATTACTGGATGAAGAAAGAGATCAGGAGTTGGACTCTTAAAAGCAGTAACGTAATTTACAGAGCACTTCTAGATTTTTACACTGATAGAAGCTGATAAACAATTTTCTTGGGTTATAATACTGAGAACTGGTCCTTGAAGTGGTAATAACAGAGGCGTGGTTTAGCTTTTAAGCTGAAATCACAAGTTATCATCATGTAGGTATTTGCTTAGACAGGGCCTAGTTTAACTTGCAGTCATCCTTAGGAATATAGTTTTTCTATGCTTGGGTGCACGGCGTAATAGGGTAAGGAGAGTGAGAGAATCCTGTGACCAGGGGCAAGTTTTAGAGCTGAGTGGCCTAGCTAGGAATATTCCACCCCCCTTTACTCACCTCTGTATTGGATACCAGTCTGCCACAGGTTAAGGCTTAGCATTTCGCCATATTTTCCTGGCAGTTACCTGTACCCAGTTATACTTGAAGGTCTGATTATTCAAAGCTGGGTTAAGGTAACTCAAGGTTAGTGTGAAATTTCATTTCATATCTGAAAGCTTTAAAAGAAAATTCAGTTTAAATCTTTTTTGTCTACAATTTGATGATTGGATGTTTTAAAAAGAAAAAAGAAAATTTTCCTAAAAAGGCTTCTGAACAGAGAAATGTTGAAATGCGGATTAAAATTTAACCCTGGGTTAGTGCTAATCGGCCTTCTAACAACTGGGCCTTCAAGTGGAGAGATGTGCTGAGAGAGTAAAGTGTCTTGCTAACAAACACTGCAAAGTGATGCAACCAACAGACCTTGCACTCTAGGGCTGCATCATACTAACTACCCTGTCCCTGAATCTAACAATACCATTATACAGTGCCTCAACATTGACTCTCCTGCTATGAGTAATCATGGAAAAATGTGTTGTTTTTATTATTACAACTGAATCACCCCCAAAAATCTTAACGCTTGAATTTCTCTACATGATACAATTGCTGTATCAATTTACAATACATCATTGAACGGCTGCTGGCAGCAGTTCATTACAAAACTTATACATTTGAATTTATCTTACGATCACTCAAAATTAACTGTCATTTACATGACCACTAGCTACTTATTACACTATAAATAAATGTTTCAAATACTTGTCAGGTTTGGTTAACCAGTGTTTCTTTTTTCCGGACAAACAGCATAGTGCACAGCAATAGTGCTTGTACTGTTCAAACGAGGCAAAATATATTGGAATTACATGAAATGTCAGTATCAAATGCACCATTTTTCAAGCAGCAATCTTGGCCTCACACTGGTGTGACTTGTATGTAGGGGAAAAAAAATTTATGCTCTAGTAATTTAAGGTTTAAAATACTTTTTAACATTTTTGCAGGATGTCACTCCCACTTTATATTAAATGTGCGACATTATACACCTGTTCTTGAGCTTACTAAATAATATTTAAGCCTCATTGCATTTAGGCTGGTTTTCACTGACGATGTTAAGTGTGCGTGGTATTACACCCACAGACATTTTGTACTCTGTCAATTCACATGTAAATCTGGACAATTCATTCCCACTTTGTGTCAATTCCCATGGATCTACTGGACAATTCATACCCATTCCAACATTCAGTGATGATCACAACCCAAAACATCTCACAAAATATGGGTATGGGAACATGCATAAGCACATGAAAAGATGTCACTTATTGCATACGATTAGTTATTAAAGAGTCAAGCCCGTAAAACAGATAAATTTCTGTTGAGTACTTGTGAACTTCTTAGCAATAACAAGACCAGATTCTACAGTTTTGTTTCCAGGCCTTAAATTTGGGGTATTTGCATATTTAAAATGAACACTACATTAACAAAACTTATTTAACACAAATGATGCTGATACTTAACATGGGAAACCCACTTTTCTTTTCACATATCTAACATGGAACACATACTTAAATAATATGGGTACAAAAAGACCAAACTGACTAAGTATCAGTGGTCCAAGCTGGACACTAATCCACTGAGTATGAAGCATCTGTGGGTACAAAATGACTGGTAAACATTTTCAGCCCATGATAATCATTCAGGGAACAATATTTTTCTCCTTTGCCCCTGGGCAAAGAAACCTTTAACACAAAGGTGCCAGTTCTACATTACGTACTCTTGGTGTCGGCAATATCCTTCAAGTTTGCTGGTGTGTTTGTAACTTTATAAAGAGCAGGATCTGACTTCTTTCCTGTGATTTAACAGTTGTCTATTCCATTGGTTTCTAGGTTACAATCCTTGTGTTTTGTAGAACTTTGGTTGTCGTTATTCATTCTCAGCCATTTTGTTTACGAATGTCATCTCATTAATGAAAAGCTTGAGTTTGCATTGAAGGTAACAACATTGACGATATCACCTTTTGGAATATAATGACTGCTGGCATCCAAGGTGTTATCAAAAAATCCACTCTCTTCATAAATCTGCAACACAAACACCACAGACAAAACAATGTCAACATTCACTTTCTTAGCCCTTTAAATCCAAAGATCTGATTGTCAATTCTCCCCTCTAACTGCTACACATTTCCTCACAAATCAGTTCTAAGAATTTGGGGTTATATCAAGGCAACAACCTCTACCAGATAAAATTAATTTGAGAATTCTCAATACCTCTTTGTTGGATAACGTATGGATATTAAAGGGAGAAGTTACATGTTAATCACCTCTGGAAGTTTAAGGGTTTTAAGTATTATATTTTGCCTTCCTTGAACCCTCCACTCCCAGTAGTAACAAAAATGCAATTTCTCCCTACACCATGTTGTATTTTCCACTGGCTGAGGAACAAAATAAGTGGAAAATGTTTTCTCACACACCTCTGGGTCCTGGGTCCGAGGGTTAGTTTTTGAGTCACGTGCTCAGTATACTTTATCAGTTGCTGTTTTGCTGTCCGCCATTGCTGACATGTATTTTTAAGCCCCAGTTTCCACCCAACCCTTAGTTTGAGTTGATAACATACACTCTGTTGGTTAGATATTCTTTATTAAGACTGTCAGCATAGAGTCTTTCTAAGCTTGTAACTGTTTTTTAATATTACTTATTTTTATTACTGTATGTCGCCTACATTACGTGTAACACTAGGCTGTATTTGGTTTGAGAAATAAAAGAGTCAGTTGATGGCGGTCAGCTGGACTATGGCTCTCAGGGGTGTGTGAGAAGAGTATTTTCTACTAGCAGAAATTTAAGGAGAAAAAAGAGAAATATCACATAGGGGAAAATCATTGATTTAACATCACATTCTCCGAGATAAAATCACGAGAAATGATAATCAGACTGCTCAAAAAATTGATATTATAATAATAAACTTTATTTAACGAAGATTACACAAAGCAGTAAATATACTGGAAAACCAGTGGCCCTCAAAGAGACAGCCATTGGAACTTGAGAATCTAGGGATCCAAATTTCAACATTTGAATCAAATTTAATCCACACTCTCCTATGTATGAAGGGGGGAGGGGAGGGTGGGGGGCAAGTTTCTTGAGAAATTGTAATTTGGTTTTGTCACCTGAATTGATGAAGCGAGTTAGCTGTCAATGGAGAGTTTCTAATGCTGACTTTCTCAAGCTTTTGCTCTAATGAAGGACTAATGCTCAAATTGTCTAACTTTGGTAGCCAATTTTTAACATCAGCTCTGTTTGTAAAATCAAGTTATCTTTTAACTTTCTGTGTAGATTATTTGTACTTGATTCTTGGATTGCCCAGATTAGATTTGGCAAACTTAACTGATTTAAACCTTAACCCTTACAATTGCCTGCTTGAAAAAGGTTCAAGGGTATCAAACTTTGAAGTTTGGAGCATGCCTCTTGACTTGGACTTTGGGATGCTCAAATTAAGCCTGACAATTTTTTTTATAATTGTCATGTTGATCTTTTTAAGTAATGAAAGGATTAAGCTTTAAAGAAGTCAAAAGTTTAGGTTGATCTGGGCTTCAGCCAACATAAAATGATATACAACATTCTTTATTTTGAGCACAACAGGCAAAGAAAAATTTTCAAACTAACAGAACAATCCTTTTAATTACTTGTTGAATTTTCAAGAATTCCAAATGATTCTAGGCAGCAATGCTAAAGAGGTAGTACAGGGGTAAAAGTTAACAAGTTACTTCCTGAAAAGGAGAACATTGTAATCCTTCTCAGTATGATATAGAGTCAGAGTCCAGTTCTCCTCCCCAAAAAAATTTATAAACACACAAAGTAAACACTCAACTGGATACAGTCATAATGACACGTGTATCCCTTTGCTACGCCGCCACGGCACTTACACCTTATTACAAAATATAGTTATTTTAAATAATTTATAGAGCGAAGTAAGATAATTTGGCGATTAGAAGTAGGGTTTGTGAAACACTTGCATTGTAACAATAAATTGATAAAGACATAGCGTGATTAAACATTCGAAAAGACGGGTGGAAATGTTGTGATATTTTTTCGTATTCTCCTTTCTGTTTGAGATATTAAGTACACATATTAACAATATTACGCACTCAGGAAGTTGGGCCTCAAATGGGATTACAAGCTTTAAAGCGATCCACAAATAAAACAGTTGTTTCTTACGCTCCGTTCGCGATAAAACAACTGCGTGTTAACTAAATCGAAGGATAAATAATTAGCACTCAAAGAAACGAAAGCTAAAGAATCCGAAACGAAGAAATTCGATATCGAAACAAAAAGTGGAGTTACATTTATAATTTTATTAGATAAAAAAATACTACATTTGAGGGTTGAAGTAATTATCGAAGAACTTTGAAGTAACTGTCTGTAGCTGTTAATCTTGCTATGAACTAAATACGAGTTAACGCGCAACAAAATTAATAAGACGAGTTCAAAACTACGGTCCTAAACGGAACTAGTTCGACACAAGGAAAAAATGATTTGAGGTGAACTCAAGAAATCATAGATATAAGATAAGCATTCCTTTACTCACCTGTAATCTCCAGAACGTTAGTGATGAATGAAGGAACAATAAACCAAGTGCAAAGCTCGATACAAACACGATGAAGAAATGGAGAAGAACTACGCGATCGAACCTAAAATAAAAGAACACAGATTATCAGTCATCTGCCAAAATAATAACTTGTACTTATCTCATTACTGTCTTACTTGCTAGCCGTATCCCCGCTTGTATTTGTACAGGCAGAAGACGAATTGTCATCAGAAACTTTCCTTTCCCGTTCAGCCATTTTGCAATTGTTGTTGATGACTGCCTTCACTCTGATTGGTTGGGAGGTTTGGTTCTACTTCAACGAAGTTCCTGCTCAGCGGTCCACTTCAAAAACTGACGTAATGCACAATCTCGAGCCCAGGGTACTTAGCAGCGGTAAGATTTCTAAGAAATGTTACAATTCGTATATTTTACACCACATTGAATATTTCTCAGATTATGCGGTATTTCTAGTCAGCGGAAGGGGTAACAAAAAATGGCGCCTATTTCGCTAAAAGATCCAAATATACAGACACTTGCCGAAGAGTTAGTGAAAGAGCTGACCAGATTTAAGGTGATTGGTGTCTTCTTTATGGAAAAAAAAATATGAAATTATATTTCTGAAAGTAAATCGATTTAATTTTTTCAGAGATCTTCAAGAAATTTTACCCTCTCTGTCCAGTTTGTCTTATCAAACTTTCGGTGAGTTGAAACAAAGTTCTATTATATGTTAATAACAATAATAATAATAATAATAATAATAATAATAATAATAATAATAATAATAATAATAATAGCTAGATCTCATTCCTTGTTACATTAATAGGGCGCAAATTTCATGAAGAATTCAATAAAAACAAGAAAGGGTTTCAGGAGTTACCTCTAGTTTGTGATGTTAAACTCAGAATTCGTAACGCGTGTCCATTTAAAAGATCGTTTGTCAGTCTAATTATTGGCTTGAAGAAGGCCGTGGTTTATATTGTAAAAGATACTTGACCAGATTAAATCCAAAGTAGGTAAGGCTGGAAACAATAAGATTTTGGATGTAGTTATATGTTTCAGACCCTTTATTGTCTTCAGTGCGCTTACTTCACAGGTATCATCAGTTTTTGGATGTCAATAGCCAAAAAGTGGAAAGAAATATTGATGGGTGAGTTAGGGGATGTGTTTGAACAAAAAATTTCTTAAAATGTTGATAAATTGTGTAGCTGTGTAATTGATTATATCAAAGTTCAAGTATTATGCTCATGTAGTTTTGAATTGAACACAGGAAATATATGGGGTTTGACCAAACCATCCCTGGACCCACCTTAGTGAGCTAGTCGTAGATTTCTTTGAATTTTAACTTAGAAATACTTAAAAGACATTAACTTAGTTGCACCATTTGATAATAAACAAATTTCCAATTTAGAAAGATACACAAACTTAAACAAGAAATGAGATATGGCACTGGGTTCATTCATAGGTGTTTGATTTGCTTGAATCTTATCAACAGTGTTTGCCAGAAGTTGAAAGTTCATTCTCAGTTGGAGAAGGCAGACATTTTGCAAGAATTATGCGACAAATTTCTGAACTTGCCTTTAACTACACAGACCCAGGAACTTATAAAGGTACATTTTATTTTCAGAGTAGTTTATTCAGAATTTTTTGTTAATTAGCTGATGTGATATCATAGTAACACTTACAGGTAACACTTAACCCTATGACACCTGATAGTGACCAGCATCTAATTTCTCCGCCTCTCGGTTAGCTCAATGGATAGTGCGCTGGATTGTTGTGCGGGAGGTCAAGGGTTCGAGCCCCGGCCGGACCAAAACTCGGGGTCTTAAAATAATTGAGAAGAATATGCTACCTTTCAATAACATCAAGAAATGGTTAGATATTCTAAATAATTTGGATATATCAACAAAGTTGAAATGGTAAATTGGCCACCGTAATGATTACAAAAGCTGACCTTTCGAGTGTTAGCCCTTCGTCGGAGCGAATAGAGGAATTGTGGGTTGTGTGTTAGATATTCTAGTCTTCTCGGATAGGGACGAATAAATGGAGGTCCCGTCTCCCGCAGGGTTAGGGGTAGGAGACGTTAATTTCCCACTCACGAGATTACTGTGTGATGGATGTCCTCCCCTAGGATGGGATGGGTGGTTAACAGGACCCCCGTTGATACCAGTGTTTACTACACTGAAGGGGCTATCCTGTATAAATAAAGATATCTACTACTACTCCTTACAATATCACCCCTGAATCACAAATTAAGGTCCTGAGAATAAAGGAAATGATCACTATATATATCAAGTAGAAGTAGTCTGAATATATCAACAAAGTTGAAATGGTAAATTGGCCACCGTTACGATTATAAAAGCTGACGTTTCGAGCGTCAGCCCTTCGTCGGAGCGAATAGTGGAATTGTGGGTTGTGTGTGCCTTTAAAGGCAGATAACGGAGCTACATTATTGGTGGGAACATGGCAACGAGAAAAACAGGAATAAATTAGTGGAATGAAAAGCGTTCGTTAATACCTGTGGGATTTAGACTGCCGGTTTGAAAGATGAGCTTTTATTCAAGAGGTAGAAGAAGTAGAAGTAGGTATCTTGATCCAACGCCAAATTCATCATCATCATCATCATTTTTGTTTGTTTGAGCAGATTGAATTTATGGCAGCTATATAGCTTCTGTGGACCTGCTATTTTCCCATCATCCCACTTCAGGGGAGGACATCCATCACACAGTGATCTCGTGTGTGGGAAATTAATGTCTCCTGCCCTTAACCCTGCAGGAGGCAGAACCTCCATTTATTCGTCCCTAACCGAGAAGACTAGAATATCTAACCATTTCTTGATGTTAATGTTTGAGAAAGGTAGCATATTCTTCTCAATCATTTTAAGACCTTGAGTGTTGGTCCGGCCGGGGCTTGAACCCTCGACCTCCCGCATAACAGTCCAGCGCTCTATCCATTGAGCTAGTAAAGAAGCAAAGTGAAGTCTGTTTATGAGCCTAGTGGCCCATTGGGCTGGTGGTTAACTCTGGTTTCTGTAGCATGAAGCGACTAGGAGTATTTCTACTCCCCCCTGGATGGGATGCCAGTCCATCGCAGGGTTACCCCCCAGCATTAAACTGCCGGTACCCATTTATACACCTGGGTGAAGAGAGGCACTGTGAGGGTAAAGTGTCTTGCCTAAGAACACAACACAATGTCCTGGCCGGGGCTAGAACCCGGACCACTCGATCCGGAGTTGAGCGCACAAACCATGAGGCCACCGCGCCTCCACATCCATTGAGCTAACCGGGAGGAGTTCTTGTAACTGCTTCACGAGGAAAGATGTGGAAGCTGGTGAGGAGAATTAACAATCAGATCTTGGGAGTTAAAGGTTGATTGTTTAGCTACTGCTTGTTTTTGATTTAATTTACAGACTGACGCTCATTATTCTCTCATCCTGCTATTGTTGACTCTTGCTGATTCACCTACTAATGTTGACTATGAGCCTCCACCATCTGAACATTCTTCAGGTATGTCGCAGGGTTTTGCTGAGCACCGGGTGCTGACTAAACCTGTTCGCTGAGAAAAAGGTGATCCCAGGCTTTAATTTGGCTATAGTGATCATTTGGTTAAGTGATGCACCCTCAATCCTTTGATATCGAAGCTTATGATCCATTAAACATTTTCACCTACATGTGATTGGTCTAAACGCATCAAGTGACTGAATAGTCCCCAGCAAAAACTGGGGGATATCACACTTATGAGAGCCAATCAGATTGCAAGGATCACCAGTGATTTCAAAATGTAATGTATAATGTAATGTAATGTATAGATATCAATAAACATTTAGAACTTTGGTGTGATTCTTGTTTGTGTGATATGTCATGTGGTCTTGGAGTTCTAAAATCAGTCACTTCTCTGTTGAAATTATAGAAGAGGAGTGGTTTGACTGGAAAAGTTATTTACTTGATGGAGAAGAAGAAGAAATTCTTGGCCTGCCTGTTCAGCATGATCAGGTATTGAATTACCAATTTTGTTTGTTATTCTAGAGGATTTCCCTGGGAGTAAGCAAAGAATTTCTTTAATAGATTGTTGGATATCTAAACTGAGTGAAGTTTTTCTGTCGTGTTTTTAATATTTTGTAAAAATATTTTATTTCTATATATATTTGATGTGTTATTTACTTTGTTATATTTGCAGGATTGGTCGGATGAAGAGGTAAAAACATCTTTCCTTTGTAAATGATATCACTTTAGGTATTGTGTCTTGTTTGCCGACCGGGGAGATTAATTAGGTCAACTATGCCAATTATTTAAAACATTTCACTTCCAAGATGAGAGAGATAACTCTTCCAACACATGACCATACACTTCATTACTTACTCAAGCTGTGAACTCAGAAAAATTGAAGAGAGCCCAGTGCTCTGAAATTGTGAAATCCAGGGTTCCCAGCATATGTTTTTTATGAAAAAACTAGAATTTCTGAGTTTTCCAAGAACAAAAGTAAGGCACCGGGGGCCACTGGGCACTGCTAGACCAATGCCCTGCTTGCCAACGCTGAGAAAATTGTGTTCCATTGACAGAAGGTGATATAGCCTGGTTGATAATTTCTCTAATTGTCAACGCTTCACTGCTTGACACTGTGTCAAAACCAGGGGAGAACTGATCCCGTTAATGAAGTAGGGAGTGAAATGGCTAATGCTGTCATTGTTATACAGGATGAGGACTTGGATTTGACAAGTGATTCTGGGATCAGCATTGTTGAGAGGCAATTGGCCAATGATCAAGAAGAATCTCAAAGAAGCGTAGAACACAATGTCAGGGATAGAGAAGGGATTATAAGCCCCGGTGATGGCGAGGTATAGTAGATAATGATCGAATGTTGACAGATTTTCAAAGGACACTTTATTGTTGTGTCAGAGTTTTTCGTTGCAAAATTTAACAGCAGGGTAATAAACTTATTGAACACAAATTTGGTATGGATCCTGGAAAACCTGGAAAGTCCTGGGCCGGGTTGTTCAAAGGCGGGTTAAGATAACCCAGGGTTACTGGGAAATTTAATTGCAGATCTGAAAGCTTTAAAATAAAATTCACTTTAATTCCATTTGTTTACAATTTGATGACTGAATGCTCTAAGAAGAATTGGGAAAATTATCTTAAAATGGCTTTTGAACAGAGAAATATAGAAACCTGGATTAAAATTTAATCCTGGGTTAGCGCTAATTGATCTTCGAACAACTGGGCCCTGGAATTTTATTTTGACATTTTCTAGGACTGGAAAGTCCTGGGAAAAGAATACAGGTCCTGGAAAGAGCTGGAAATCTGTCTAATGCAAGTTTAAACAAAGTTTTCTTAATTTATGTCATAAGAAATGCAAGTAAGTGGTGTCAGTGGAGGATTGATTTTAAATTCTTGGGAATGATTGAAAAGGGTTTTAGGAGAAATTTAGAGTCCTAGAAAAATAAATCTTAGTTCCAGAAAAGTCCCTGGAGAAGTCCTTAAAATAAGTTTCTGAAAAAGAGTATGAACCCTGTGAACAAATGGGGGTAAGTTTCTAAAGAAACTATGTTGCTGCATCAGTGGGGGAGAATAACAAGGTGGTTTTGGTTTTATTGACTAAGTTGATATTTTTTAAAATTTAATTTATTGATTTATAACAGATTCCAACAACTAAGAGGCTCTTCTTCTGTAACAATGCTAATCTAATCTAAGTATATATATGTAGTAACTAGTTAAAAGACAATTAATCAATGTAACTTATTGTGAGATATTAAAATATACAATACATATTATGTGGATTCAAGACCAATACTTAGCAAGCAAATGTTTCTTAGCACATGTTAATTGCCATGAAGGGTTCAATGCTGATGTTTTGCATGTTAGCCCTTTGTCAGAGGCCTTTGTCTATTTGCTCTGATGAAGGGCTAACACTTGAAACGTCAGCCTTGAAACTCCTTACAGTGGCCACCCCACATTATCAATTCAGTTGATAAAACCAACATTACCTTGTAATAGGCTAACTGAGTAACTAAGTCACAAGTGTATATTTTCCATCTCTGTAAAAAAAAGTTACCAAGGGCATATGCATGGAAATTAAACCTGAGAATCTCTGATGCACACTGCCTAATGTCCACAGCAATGCCCTCTGAAAAACAACATTCTAAGTTGTGTCTTCATCAAATATTCAAATCAATTCAAATGGATTTGAACCGCCATTCTTTTAATGGTCAATCCCATCAACCTTTGTACACATCATGTAAGTTATAGTGAAAGTACACTTCAAAATCTATTTGTTTTGTTTTTCTTCACAGGACAGAAGCAGGATTTCAGATCACATAGTTTCTCAATATTGGGAGAACAAATCCAACAATTTTACCCACACAAATACATCAGAATGGAATTGTTCCATAGCAGAGTCATGGTACAGTGTGCTTGTGTTTTGGGAGTCTAACATAAATGTTGAATTAGTTGAAATTACTTTGAATTTGACTCTTAAAATTCTTAGGCTGTAAATACCGCAGCCCAAACCCTTTTCACCTTAACCAGGGCTTGACACTAATAGTAGTCCACTAGCCACAGACTAGTAAAAATTCAGTTTTGGCCAGGGGTTTTTGATTTCCAAAAGCCAGTTTGGCTAGTAAACAAACTGAAATTGTCGTAACATCTAAGATTTCATGAGCCACTTTGCTAGTAAGTTGAAAAGTTAGTGTCAAGCCCTGCCTTAACATCAGAATGCATATTCTCCATACTGTTCTTATTATTAAGTAAGTAAGTATTTATAAGTAAGTAAATAAACACTTTATTCATAGAGGGTAGCACTAAATAGCTAAAAGCTAATGAACTCTTTACATAATTATAGTACTTTGTTTGGCAATCAAGAGCTGTTTTAGTTGGTGATCATTTCCTTTATTCTCCTGACCTAAATGTTTGTTAAGGAGTGGTGTGGTAAGGAGAAATAAGATGCTAATCACTGTTAGGTGAAAGTCCAATTATGTAAAACTCTGTGGTCTGTGGCTTGCAAATTAACAACTCTGCTTCTTTCATATAAATGCAATTCACTTTAATTCTGATTAGCAGACACCGGTTGAAACTAAAGAAAATTACAAATGGTTACAATAGTTACACAATGTACAACCTAAAGAAATAATGAATGACGAGACAGATAGAGGACTATAAAATACTTACATTGTTATGGCCACAGAGATATTACTAAACTACGTTTAGTGAACTTAAGATGAAAAAAGCAGTTACATGATGAATTATGCAGGTAGCACAGAGCAACATAAGGCAGCAACGAAATGACAAAGAAAAGCTCTTATGAAACAAGTATAATATTACAGAGTGAAAAAGACTTATTAAATAAATGAACTCCAAACATGCAAAAAGAAAAAAAAAAAACCAACAAGAAAAAATGTCACTAAGAACTTACACTAGGAATTTAGGGTTAATCATAGAAAGAGTGATTTCCCTTTGCAGCATTTTTTAAATTTTGAAACCTCAGGGATAGTTATCAAAGTGGACGCAACCCATTTTATCACAGCGGCTCAAACAAGACATTAACAGAGACTCAGATTGTGAGAGAAACCTTGTGGTGAGACTTAACATAGATCTGTTCTTTTTTTTAATCCTTTGTCTTTATCTTGCCATAATTTCTCTGGATTGTCAAAACAAGGCACATCTTGTAAAAACACCAACACACCAAAATGCCTTATAATTAAGATATTTGTATGGAAGCTCACTGTTTATATTTTTCTGTGGTCTTCACTCATATACACCACTTTGATTCTTGTACATGTTTTCACAACCATAATATGAAACAAAATTAATTAAACTGAAAAACTCAAGTCAAACTGGCTACAAATTAAAATTTTAATCAAACCAAGGTTTCTTCATAGGATGCTTGCAGGAGCACAAAACACATTTGTGTACAGACATGGTCAGTACGGCAGAATAACTGTCCAGGGCCATATCCAAGTTCTTCACCTCACTCCAGTAAGTTAGTTTTTAGTTAGCAATCATTCCTTTCAATTATGTATATCAATTAACTGCACATGCTGTGTTTCAAAATTTTTCATGGTTTTAAAATTTTCAAGGCAGTTTTATCTGTATTTTCATTTTTTCAGTATTCATTGTAATGATCTGAGATAAAGGGAAAATGGAGGCTGAGAAACTGAAAATTGAAAAGTTTCAAACAAAATCTTGTATCTTTGTCATCAGCCTTGGCCTTCAGCTTCAGCAGATAACTCAGACCCCAGTGGTGATAATTTATGGTGTCATACCCAACTTCATCCAATAATTACTTTTCATAAGACATACAATATCAAGGTCCCATTTATGCTCAATTTGTAGACATATGGAGCCCTGATAGTTGTTATACTTACAGGTAATGTAGATGGGTTTGAATTTTTACGGCTTATACCTTTCAGGAATCTCTTTCCAGTTTGTTGTCGTCATTTGCCTTGGCTGGAGAGGAGAGTCTGTCTTTACAGAGGTTCATTTTGTCATTTGTCGATCCACAAAGCAAGCCAACACAGACATTGCAAGCATTCGTAAATGCACTGTCTGGGTACTTTAAGGTAAAACAAAGTTGTTTTCTGGTGTTTGGAGACCCTTGTGAAACACTCGTGATTGTTTTAGAAATACTGGTATTTGTAGACAAGTGTAAAAAAAAATCTTTTCATGGAATTTGAATAATACCTTGTATTGCCCTAAGACAACGTTTCTTTCATTTTCTTTCCAGGAGTTCAAATCCCTTCTTTCTTCTCTTGAAAAAGACATTATCAAACAGGGTAAACTAAATAAAATTATTTTTCTATAATTATGATAACATTATATTCTCTGATTTATTTTACTGATATGGGTTTTTGGTCAAGTAGGTGTAAAAAGACTGATTGGATGCTAACAGTTGTAATTAATAAACTTTTAATAAATAAATAATTGATAATTCTGCCTTCAATTAAGATTACAAACCATATTGAAAATCACTTAATAAATGATTAAATCAATATATATCTATATATATATATAAACGATTATTTAGGAAAATAAAAATTAAAACTTGGTACTACAGATCTGTTTCGAAAGGGTTAAAAGTCCTCTCTCGTCAGGTGGATAAGACACTAGTTGACTAACGATCCTTTTAAGTAGGTGGTTTGAGCAGCCTTATCAAATATTTGGTTGAGTGCCAGCACGCACTCGCCAGTTTGTTCCTTTTGTTTAGGGTGCCCGCCCCTGTTCTTCATATGATAAAGAATTTTTCAGCTATGCAAAGATTGCATCTCTTTGTGGTATTTGAGTACGGCCTGGCACGAGCTATTATTTTCCAGGTCACGGAAAACTCCGTTTCAGCATCCTTTAGGGACCAGATATATTTGCTCAACTCTGTTGCGTTCCTTTTGTTCTCATGTCTAAATGAAGCTGTATGATTTCTAAATCTTGTTTTAAATTGGTTCGCAGTAAGGCCGATGTACATTTGGGTTCCCAAGGGACTTTCAACTGTGGCCTGGTAGACCACATTTTGAATTAGGCAATTGCCACGTAACGGGCAAGAGTGTTTGTCTCTACAATTGCATGATTTTTCTTTTGATTGAGAATTATTTGCAAGGGAGGACTTGTTGTGGGCGTCGATTTTTCTTTCTAAATTTGGCTTGCACGAATAGCTTACTTTCAAAGTGTTCCTATTAAAAATTTTTCTTAGCGAGTGCCCTGGCGAAAAGGATTCTTTTACAATGCCTAAAAATTTTTTACAAAGCTCCATATGATAGTAGAGCACTCTCCTTTTATTTTCCTAAATAATCGTTTACAAAGCTCCATATGATTGTAGAGCACTCTCTGATTCAAGGATAAGGTTTTTTACATTTTTACATTTATATATATATATATATATTTTTTTTTTTGCATCAATTCCCTAACTAGCAGTGAACAATTATTAATAGATACTTTTTTAACAGATTATGTAAATTCATGCTAGTATTCTGTTCATGTAATTTAATTGATTTTTCAGAAGTTTCCATTTCATTATTCCTGCTTCAAAACCAACTGAGGACAAAACTGGAGGAGGTTAGACAAACAGTTCATTTGCATATAATATTTAATTTCAATTATCCATTTTATAGTTAAAAGCTATTCACGGAAGTTGAGGTGGCTAGCTACAGTCACTGTGGTAGATACGTACGGAGTTGTGAATACTCAAACAGTGAGATAATATAGCACAAAAAGTGATTTTAACTCATTTTTTCCTGCAATGATTACTAACAATATTTCCATGTGCAAGTTGCTTGGAGGTGAATAGTAAAGGATATTTTGAGTTTGAGTAACCAATCAGAGTGCACTTTCAACATTATCCACTGTTCTATTAGATACTAAATTAAGTGTTGTTTACATGTTTTGTCCTAAATGAAAGTTACTCAAGGTTTTGCAGAAATATATGAAATGGAATTTGCGGTGGCATCGTCATGTTTGTTATAACAAAATTGTCTAGATATTAGTTAATACATTATACTCAACGATATGTTGCTTTTGTGTATCAGATATCTTCCTTGTATAACGTTTATCGAGATGCAATTTTAAACACAGGACTCAATGCTGCCAAGGTAAACCAAGATCTGATTGTTATTTCTCCCCTCTAGCAGCTGCACATTTCCTTGTAAATTAGTGATGAGAATTTGGTGTTAGATCAAGATAACAACTTCAACCTGATAAGTTTGAGTATTCTCATTACCTGTTTGCTGGAAAATGTAAGGATATTATAGTGAGAAGTTAAAAGGTAAAGGGTTAAAAGAAAAAAGGGAAATGTTTGGAGCAAAAGCAGTTTTTTGTAGACAGAATTTCATTAACTCCTTGGTTTTTCTGTTCATCAGAAAACTTGCATCAATTTCCCAAGAGCAATCGCGCGTTACCTGTACGTCATAAGACTCACACAATTCGATCACGCCATTCTGACGTGACCGTCCCAGATTAAGATCTCTCAACTCCGCTATTTCGCGACACGGAGCCAGTAGCGAAAATCTTTTTTCATTAACTCCTTGGTTTTTCTGTTCATCAGAAAACTTGCAGGCTGTTAACAACATTGTACAGAAATATCATTGAGGCTGATGGACTTGGAAGTGCAGGGAAATGGAAGGTAAATATGAGGATTATTTTTATATCGTAACAAGAAATTGGATGCTAGTGACTGTTAGAAGTTAAAGGGTTGTAAAGTTTTCAAGATCCACAATGTCTTAAGGTATTGTTTTATTTCTGAGGTTAAGAGTAAATTTACCATTTGACCCAACTCAATTCTTGCATTTTATTAGCTCTTAACATTTTGTTGTTTAGTCAAACAATAATTGCCCTCTAGTTGACATTTTTAGTTCCTTTCACCATCACCTCTCTGTTTGAAAATGCATCAGTTTGGAAATGTAAGGGGAGTTTAATATTTGTGTCACCCCTGCAAAAGAAAGCTTTGATGAAAATTGTGCAAAGTTTCAAATTTACTGATCACTGATTAACCTTTGCATTGTATACCCTGACCCATGACTCATCCATGTCACCTTACAAAACTAAACAAGTTGTATGAATCAACAAATTTGAGTGAATTGAGTTTTTCTTTATTTTGGTTAGTAGAAGGGGTTTTATTGTTTAATTAATAATAATAATAATAATAATAATAATAATAATGATAATAATAATAATAATAATAATAATAATAAAAGAAGTTTAATTCCACCATCATTAAAGAACAAATTGACCTTCAACATTTTCATGCGAAAGTGAGATTTACAAAAGCCTAATTGAAATAATAATATAATACCTGAAATTAATATGCTTAAAACTATATAAAATCATCTTTTTTTTTTGCGGTGATCAACGTTGTTTCCTTGCTAAAAGAATACTCCGCAATGTCCCTGGTGTGTTTCTTCAATATCTGCTTATAGGAATTAAAATTTTCAGGGACTTTAACTAGTCTATTTAAAATTTTCCAGATTACAGGGCCTCTGTACTGTAAAGTGTTTCTTCCAGTAACAGATTTAAACCTAATGATATTAAATTGCTTAGGAAAGCGAGTTGACCTAGAAGTTACCAGTCTGGGTTCAAGACCAGGCAAAGCAGTTTACTCTCACCGGGCCTCTCTCTCTACACCCAGGAGTCTTCATGGGTACCTGCACATTGTCAGGGAAACCTGATGAAATGCTGTGGGGGTGGGGGGGTGGGTAACCTTCCAATGGACTGGCATCCCCATCCAGGGGAGGAGGGCAGTATTATTCCTAGTCACTTTGAACCATGAAAATGAGGATAAGCTTTGACTAGATTGGCTACTTGGCTTGACTACAGACTTCACCTTTCACATGCCTTATTTTGGATTTTCAGGTCAACTTGTTTTTGAAAATTTTTCTTCAAACTGTTGAGCCCTGCCTTCGGTTTATTGACGAGTGGGTGACATCAGGTCACGTTCATGATCCATATGATGAGTTTTTTATCGAAAGGTAGGTAGCTCAGTTATTAAGTCTGTGAATCTGCAACTGTGGATCAGGCATACCACTCACTCCAAAGACAAGCAGTGTAGTGAGTATTTTTGTACTTTATGTGACATACTGCACAAATTTTTGGCAACCAAAGTTAAATTTCTGGCAACCATTTTTGTTATCCATGAGTGAGCCCCTTTTTCATTGGAATGATTTTCATTTTCCAGAATACAATCCATTGCCATTGACAATGAGTCCTTTTGGTCTGATGGTGTGGTCCTAAGATGTGCCGATCAATCACTTGACACTGTTGTACCTTGTTTTTTGCAAGATTTTGTTGATCAGGTAATGTCTGGGGTATTAATTGCACCTAGGCACTGATTTGTGATTCTCACTGATTAAGATATTAATACAAATAATGAATATGTTACATTTTGAAATTAAGATTATCACTTTTACTAGACAGCATCACTTATAAAATGTGAATTTTTGTAGTGTTTCACTGCGCTATAAACAAGTTCTTTAGTCATATATCTTACAACTATATTGTTTTTTCATATTGACAGATATTCCGTGCTGGAAAGTCTGTGGAGTTAATTGAAGGCCTTGGAAAGGTATACAGGAGTTAGGATAGAGCTTTATATCTGGTTTTCCTTATTTAGTTTTTAAACGAGATCTTACCATGGCAGGACAGAAACTGCACACACTGTAAGTACCTTTTATTACACGACTCGGGCAGTCAGAGGGCCAATAACTAAAATCAACCAATCAAAATGCTCTATTGCCGGTCAATATTCTCTCAGTATTGGACCAGGCACTGTCCCAAATGGTCCCGAATGATACCGCACTTGTGTCCCTTTGAACTTCAGTCGTATAATAAATCTCTCATCAACCAAGCTTGCTTGGGACCGTATACTGGAAGAATAATGGCCCTTGGTCTTTTTTGTACAGACCTCACTGCGCTCGGTCCGTGCTGTCAAGACCTCAGGCCGATATTCTCCCAGTACGGCCCTCGCGCTTGGTTAATAAGATATAATATCTATCGTCCTTCATAAATTCTTAGAAAAGTTTTCTAATAATTGATGAGTGACAATAGGAGTTACTTACAGTGCACATGCTTTCTGTTAGAGTTCCCAAACCATTACAATGAATGTGAGATAATAACTAATTAAAACCATAATTATTTTCCCTTCTATCAGATTGGTAAACTTCACTCTTTTCGAACAAGAGGTCAGTGACATTAGTGTATTACTTTTGAATTTGTGAACATTTCTGGACAGTGAAATTATACGTATATGAGAACGATCCTTCGCAGTAAAGCACTATTTGAGCAATAGTGAAAATCAGACCTGAAAAAAATTTCAGGCCTGTACGGGACTCGAACCACTGACCTCTGCGATACTAGTGCAGCGCTCTACCAATTGAGCTAACAAGCCAACTGGGAGCAGGCCATCAAATTAATTCGATATAAACCCGTAGATGATAAATCAAACAACAACAAACATATGAAACATATGTGTGAACTGCGGTTATGAGACGTATATGAGAACGATCCTTCGCAGTAAAGCACTATTTGAGCAATAGTGAAAATCAGACCTGAAAAATTTATCATCTACGGGTTTATATTGAATTAATTTGATGGCCTGCTCCCAGTTGGCTTGTTAGCTCAATTGGTAGAGTGCTGCACTAGTATCGCAGAGGTCAGTGGTTCGAGTCCCGTACAGGCCTGAAATTTTTTTCAGGTCTGATTTTCACTATTGCTCAAATAGTGCTTTACTGCGAAGGATCGTTCTCATATACGTCTCATAACCGCAGTTCACACATATGTTTCATATGTTTGTTGTTGTTTGATTTATCATCTACGGGTTTATATCGAATTAATTTGATGGCCTGCTCCCAGTTGGCTTGTTAGCTCAATTGGTAGAACGCTGCACTAGTATCGCAGAGGTCAGTGGTTCGAGTCCCGTACAGGCCTGAAATTTTTTTCAGGTCTGATTTTCACTATTGCTCAAATAGTGCTTTACTGCGAAGGATCGTTCTCATATACGTCTCATAACCGCAGTTCACACATATGTTTCATATGTTTGTTGTTGAGTGAAATTATAGTTGTATTATTATAAATTAGAATGTTATGATAAATCCCAGCAAACTTTAAAATGGCATATGCTTACTCAAGGAAATCTTAATCTATTAACTTCATGCAACTGTTGTGACATTCATTCACTTCATGAAATCAGCTGATATAATTTCAGTTTTTAAGAAACTGCATCCGTTGCAGACGATAGGCTTGTAAATATTTAGTAAATAAACCCCTTCGGCCGCCTGGTATGTCGACTGATAATGTCTGCGGCTGGGAGATTGTCTGAAAAATGAATATTTGGCCGAGAAGCGAAGCTTCGAGGGCAAATATGAAATTTTGAGGACAATCTCTCAGCCAAGGACATTATCAGCCGACATACCAGCAAGCCAGAACAGGGTTTATTTATTTTATAACCCTCCCATTCATTTTTCACATCGCAATTAAACTGCACGTAAACACAGTAAAAAAGCCAGTGGTGATCTGGTGGCGAATGTGCGTGGTTGACGCAAGCAAGCAAGCAAAAAAAAAAAAAAACCAGTTTGGTTTCCTTCTATGTAAATAGGAGAACGGAAAAATTGAAACTCTTGTGTTGACTACGTTTCTTTTTCACGGAAAAAATCGGAGGACAAATATTGACGCGGACAGGGGTTGTTGCATAGTAACTGTCCTGTGATTTTGCACCACGCGACATAAAGTAACCAATAAAATCGCACCAAAATTAATGGGTGGGGTTATAATTCATGATTACCACCTCATCTGACTCCCCTGCATGTCACGAAGAGGCACAGCCTCTTATAATATTTTTCCTTTTTCAGCAAAATCATTCACTGGAATTTGATTTTTTTCTTTTTTTTTTTTATCTTTTTTTTATATATAGGGCCTTTGCACCAAGAGTTTTTAGATAAACTGCTAAGTGCTCTATCAAATAATTCTAGTGAGTAAAAAAGAAAAACTGTTTATTGTGTTATTTGTTATGTCATGACACTTAATGTCATCTTGTGTCATGTTATGGTGACTTATGTTGTCCTCTTTAAGGTTACGTAACAGATTCATATAATCACATATTGAAGATAGTTTGCTGCATCTCCCATTTTTTTGTCATGACATGTTCTTTAACTTGCAGAAGCATCAAAGGAAGTAGAAAATTCATCCGGTGATGAAACAAATCTCTTGAAAACCATAACAGATTCTAACCAAATCATGTCAGTTATAGAAGATACTGGTGACCATGTACTGAAGCTCGCATTTGTGGAAACCGAAGCACCAGTTAACCAGAGATATTCCATGCGAGAAAGGTATACTTTTGATCAATGTATTATGACGGATATTCTTTTGAATCATTATGTTTGTATTCATTTGTATACCGTTTATGTAAAGGGCTGAATGCCATTTAAGGCATAGACTATGTTTTGAGTTTTCCTCTATGTCAATTTTTATAACTGTACTGTAAATACTGTAAGGGTGAGTGCTTATTGGCAGGGGAAATTATGGCAAGTTCCAAATTTTTTAGTTATTCTTTGTCGGTCAGAATGCTTCCAGCCATTCAGCAGACTTGATGTTCAGCATGCATGTGTAGGGTGTTTGGAAGTTTTCGGTGGAAACCCTCATTTTAACTGGTAGTTATGTTAATTTTATGTTGCAGCTCTACAGCAGATAAACTGGACAGGATTTGTTCAGGTGATTCCTCAATGCTCGTGACAGGGAGGCCCATTTTTCCCCTACTTTTTGTTAATAATTTGTGATCAGTAAACTGTAAGTAGTAACTTTCTTGAAACCCTTTTTACATTCCACCAAAAAACATATACAGTCGAATCTCGATTATCTGGACTGTTTGATTATCTGGACTTTCTTCTCTGGTCCCAATTTTTTCATGAATACTAATTAGTTGTGATCTTGAAAACTCAGAGTCACAAAAAGCCCAATAATTCTCTCAAAAGACTGTTGAAACAGTGTATTATCCTGTGCGCTTTTCAAAATTCACAAGTGCGACGAGACAAATATTCTGATGCATTATCTTTAAATACATACAGGCTGTGTAGATATCACAATTAAAATGATGTTTTCTTTGCTGTATATGTTGTAGTTCAATTTTTTCTTTGGTTTAATTTTTTTTAAACTGGTTTAAAAATTTTAATCTGGTAAATAGAATTTTCAAACTGGTTTAAAATTTTTAAGCACACAGCTCATTCTTATTTATTTGATGTTTTACATGTGAAATGTACTCTGTATGAAATAAAGTTGTGTTTTTAAGGTGTCCACATTTTAGCAAATGTTCATTTTACTGGTTGGGCACTCTTTCAATCTCTACCAGGTGCATGTTTACCTAGCCAACCAAATGCCATGTTGCTTTGCTTATACCTTAAAAAGAATATATAATTTATGTATTAAATAGCTTTTTAGAGCCTCTACATTTCAAAAAGAATATTTTGTGAGGGAGCATGCCCAGAGACCCTGGGAAAAAAAGCTTTTGAATTGTCAGTCAGCCACTCCTTGACTTATTGAGAACCACAATGTGTATTTAAAGTAATGAAAAGTTTGAAATCACTGTTGAAGTTCATTTACATTTAGGGATTTGCAAGTTGCTCAAACCTGTTGAGCTGCTGTTTTCAGAATGCCTTACTCCTCTGCTAGAAGATTGGTGTACACAGGTTAGTGGAAGTTACTTGTGGTAGAGGAACATATTGAAAGAAACTTCAAATTGTTGTTGTTTTATAATTTAGCTAATTTCATTTACCGGTTTGTTATTTTTTTTAAGGGAAGCTGTTTTGTCGTTCAACTGTTGAAAACAGATTTTTGTCTTCTGGATCATTTAGCAGCTATGAGGGTTGGTAAAATATAATTTTCTGTGGAAATTTTGTTGTGTATTGGAGTTAACTGCCCATCAAATAATGATTTTTTTTTTTAATATTTTGTAGAATTTCTTTCTCTTGGAGGCTGGTGATGCAATGCATCAATTTTACATTGAGATATTTGACAAGGTAATTAAAAGCATTAGATGCAACTTCAGAACCACTTGCAATGTTTTAATTTTTTCTTGCTTGCATAACTCTTTAACTTCCAAGAGTGACTAGCATCTAATTTCCTCCTTCAATATCACTTCTTTATTACACGACTTGGGCAGTCAGAGGGCCAATAACTAGAATTGACCAATCAAAATGCTCTATTGCTGGTCAATAATTATTCTCTCATTATTACATGACTCGGGCAATCAGAGGGCCAATAACTAAAATCAACCAATCAAAATGCTCTATTTCTGGTCAATATTCTCTCATTATTACACGACTCAGGCAGTTAGAGGGCCAATAACTAAAATCAACCAATCAAAATGCTCTATTGCCAGTCAATATTCTCTCAGTATTGGACTGGGCACTGTCCTGAATGGTCCCGAATGATACCGCACTTGTATCCCTTTGAACTTCAGTCTTATAATAAATCTCTTATTAACCAAGCTTGCTCGGGACAGTATACTGGAAGAATATCAGCTGCGCTCCGTCCGTACTGTCAAGACCTTGGGCCGATATTCTCCCAGTACGGCCCTCGCGCTTGGTTAATAAGATATATGAATCAAACATTAAGGTCACAAGGAAAACCAAAATGATCTCCAACTGAAAAAGCTCCTGATTTTTAAACAAATTCTCTATGTCAGTCCCATCGGAAATGTGTATAGGACAGTAAGGAGAAGATGTGCACTTATCTGAGGGTGAAAAAGGGTTTATCAAACCGGCAGTCTAAATCCCACACGTATCAATGAACGCTTTTCATTCCACTAATTTATTCGTGTTTTTCTCGTTGTCATGTTCCCACCAATCACGTAGCTCCTTTTTCTGCCTTTAAAAGCACACACAACCCACAATTCCCCTATTCGCTCTGACGAAGGGCTAACACTCGAAACATCAGCTTTTATAATCGAACAGTGGCCAATTTACCATAGTTGGTCTGTTTAAGAAGATAGTCAGAAGAAGTAGTAACTCTAGGCTGTTTTAATAGGCAAGGCATCGTGTAACATGGCAGGACATTTCATTCTTGAATAGTCTGATACAGGAAGCTTTGCAACCTCGCTTTCCAGATGCTGTTGAAAGGTGAATTAAATTTTTATTTCCTAAAATATTATTTCTTTGACGATAAAAAATTGAGATAAAATACTTCTAAAACCATTAAAATACATATATTAAAATGTATTAAATTCTTCAGTTAGAAATTGTTTGATTCGACAACAAATTATCCAATCTAAAATGATAAGAAATGTATACTAGATGTCGTAAAGAATTGATATTTGCAAATAAAAGGAATAGATCAGATACAATGAAATATATGAAGTTCATATATTTTGAACTGCGGTATTAGATACGTATGATGCATGATCCTTGCAGTAGACAGCGCTATTTAAGCAATAGCGAAAATCAGACCTGAAAAAAAAAAAAAAAAATCAGGCCTGTACGGGATTCGAACCACTGACCTCTGCGATACTAGTGCAACGCTCTACCAATTGGTAGAGCGCTGCACTAGTATCGTAGAAGTCAGTGGTTCGAATCCCGTACAGGCCTGTTTTTCGCTATTGCTTAAATAGCGCTATCTACTGCGAGGATCGTGCATCATACGTAAAAGGAATAGAGTTTACACATTTTATAATCTTAATTCATAGGCTGGTGGTCAGTTTTTCAATGAATGGTGCATCAAATAGGAGGCAGTTGGGTGCATCTCTCCAAGGACTGACTTTGAACTACAGGGTTGGTTTTGTACTTCATTATAAGCCATCACTGACTCACTGAAAAGGCTCAGATTTGTGTCTTGTACAGTATCAGAAAACATTGATATGTGGTCCAGTTTTCTGTCTTGTACAGTATAGGAAAACATTACTTGATACCTGCTGCACACAAAGTCATGTTTACAGTAGAATTTTTATCAGAAGTTACGTAGACTTAAAAAAAAAAAAGAAAAGAAAAAGAATTGAAATTTTAAATCTTGTGCTGCTTGTTGAAAGTAGTATTTATCAAAAGTTACACTCTGCTTTAGGGTCACATTTAGTGTGATGTTAGCCCTTTTCCTTATTTTTAAAACAACAAAGATCACTATAAGGCTTTGAGGAATGAATCCCACAAATCCTATACCAAGTTTTTTTCCTAAGATCTTCACAATTTAGTCTGTTGTTTAAAGCTGAATTTATTTTATAAAACATCAAAACTGGGCTTTTTGACTGTTTGTCTTTCAGGCACCATGGCCAGTCAGTATCATAATTGACAGTTCCTGTCAGAAGCTTTACAATCTTGTGTTTTTGTTTCTCCTGAAACTGAAACAAGCAAAGTGGAGCCTGGATGAGCTCAGATTTGCAGGTTTTGAAAAGTTGTTTTCCTTATAAAAAAAACATGTAATGGATGGAGTATACATTTTTACTGTTTAACAAATAGATTCTATTTTGTTGTAATGTGCATCTGTTCAGTGATAGATGACATCAAAGTGTGGTAAGACCTAATAAAGTGGTACACGAAACAGAACCAAGTGTGTCGCTGATGCAGTGTTTTGCACTAAAGAAGGAGGGACATAGGTGTAAGTTTAGGCAGGGATCAGGGCTTGAAATTAATTTTTGGAGCACTAACCCTTTGGGTTAGTAGACATCTTTTTAACTAACCAAATTATAAAGTTTGGTATCCAAGCTCACAAGTTACGATTTCTCAATTATTCAACATTTTGATAATGACGACTAGGACAAATTAAAGAGTAGCTGAAATTGCATGGTGACCTTAAAAAGGTTGATAATTATGCACTTATTTTATTTCCCTCTCGTTTACCATGATTAGTCAAGAACAGTACATCTACGGCACATTCTCTTAAAAATAGTTTAAGTTGATTTAACAACTTGAGTGTTCTAAGTATTCCTCTGAGAGTCGAGTCTATGTGCTCTTTGTCCCGAAGTCCACCAATGTTTAAATATGTTAGAAAATTTTACTAACCACATCGGGTTAGTTGAACACATTTTTAGTAACCAAACGTGGAAAATTACTAACCATTGGTTAACGGGTTACCGTTAATTTCGAGCCCTGGGGATGGTGTGGGAAGTGCCAGAGAGGTTTTTACCTCCTTGTCTTCCCCCTCCCCCCTCCCCCCCAACCCATCCTGTTATTTTCTTTGCCACAAAATAGTGATTTTGCCTGGTTAGCAAAGTGAGGGTACAGAACTTGACTACTTCTTTAACATCTAATGGTTGTATTGTCTGTTAGACCTCAGAAGTGACAGACAGCAGATGAAGACTGATGACGCTGATGATGAGAATCAAACAGGAGATGATGCGCAGAGAACTGGCGAAGGGTTAGGGTCACCACCCCCTGATCAGAAGTTGCAGCATAAAATGTCTGTGTTCAGGTTCAAATTAATGCAGTTTATCAATTGCATTCACAACCACTTCATGACACGAGTAAGTGGATTTACCATCATAAATTATAAAATAAATTATGTATGAAAGTTGTTACACTGCAGGTGAATTGTTTTCCTCTGCCATTAGAAAGAATCCTACTCTGAACCCCTTTAACTTCCAAGATCTGATTGTTTACTCTCGCCTTCAGCTGCGACATATTTTTGCTGTAAATAATTTACAAGAAATTGATATTAGATTAAGATAACGGCTACTTTATAAGTTTGAGCTTTCTCATTATCTGTTTACTGGATAACGTATGGATTTTTTAGAGAGAAGTTACATGTTAATCACATCTGGAAGTTAAAGGGTTATATAAGCCTTGAAAGACATGCATAAATTGGGATACAAAAACAAAATGCTCTTTAAGAGACGTTTAGACTGCTGAGATTGCAAGATCTGATTTAAATTTTGGACAATCCACCAATTTTTCAAGGTGCCATTTGCCATCCCCTAACTTTGTGGACAGTAATGTTTTAATGAGTGTTTTTGTGTGGACAGCATGGGTTCGTTGTATAATTTATGCATAAAACTTGGCAGAGACCTTGATGAAGATGAAAGGAGATCAGTCACTAGATTTAATTATTACTGTTAGTAAGTACAGCCCATTTCTAATCACTGTTCATTTACAATGCGATTTCCTTTTGATATTTTGAATTGTATGATAGATCTTACATTCAACTGTGCTAGAATTCCAAGAAGCTTTAGATCAGGTATGGTGCTTTATTGAAAAAAAAAAATACTTTGACACTTGACTAACTTGTAAGCCTGAAACAAAATGTAAGTCAAACCAAATAGTTTTATACTATTAAATTTAAATATTTTCTCTTTAGTTGTAAATTTTTCATTATTATTTAATATATTGTCAACTAGCAACATCTTTTCAAATGAAAGGGTGCACTGAAAAAAGCCCAAAGTGACTCCTGATAGAATGTTAGATTCTTCTGTCAGGTTGCTTTGTAATTCTATGCTATGTTTTATTGTTATGGACTATTTACAGAATTTATAACATCAACAGTGTATACAAAAGGAAAAAAAATTCCATCAATTAAAGAGAAAAAATATTACAATACGCAGCCAAGGTAAAATGTGCTCAGTGACCAAAGTAGCATTGGCTTTTGTGTTGGTCACTGACACGTACAAATAATTGACACGACACATCAGTCAATAATTTGGATATATCAACAAAGTTGAAATGATAAATTGGCCACCGTAACGATTACAAAAGCTGACGTTTCGAGCGTTAGCCCTTCGTCGGAGCGAATAGTCAGTCAATGGTCCTAGAGAAATGTGAGAAGAATTTGAAGTTGCATAAAAATTCAATTTATAAAACTGTATTTCCCACATCCCTACAAAATTTCTTAAAAAAATAAGAAAAACAAATTAGCTGCACAGTAGAGTTGCAATTTTATTTTGTTTTTCGTTTGTGTATAAGTTTGTTTACTTTTTCAGGCAAAGGATCTAGACGATCTTATCAAGGCTCATTCTTCTTATGTTGAGAAACTCTATGATCGCTGTTTGCTGAGTCAGAAGGTATCATGGGTACACTGTTTGGAAGGATTTTAACCCCCTAATTCCCATGAGTGACCAAGAGAGAATTTCTCCTTACAATATCAATGCAGTGTGAATCAGACAAGTGATGAGAATAAAGAAAAATATGGATGAGGGGATTGTTAGTTAATCCAATACCAAATTGTCTGAACTAACATAATAATTGGTCAGCAGAGAGCATGAATGATGAGGTCTGGGGAGTGAAAGGGTTGACTGTTTTGTCCCTAGAAGTGACCGGCTTCTAAATTCCCATTCATTGTCTCTCTTGAATCAACTGTAAAGGTCATGAGAATTAAGGAAATGATCACCAACTAGAGAGGCTCTTGATTGGCATGCCAATTCACCTTGTCAACACTTTAGGAAATGTTTAGAGATCAGTATGGAGAATATGCGTACTGATGTTATGGTGTCAAGGGTTTAAGAGAAAAATTCCAGCTGCCTAAATGCATTGCCCGAAAAAACAAAGCTTAATTGAAATTGAAAATTATCTTTAGTTAGCTAATGCAGTTTTGAAAGTTTGTGTTAGTCCAGTTACCAAAACTTTCAATTCTTTTTTTTAATTAGTTTGTTTTGTTTTTTATTATCCAACTGTGCTTCTAGAGTACAAATAACGTGTGAGATGAGTACAAATATCAGCGAAATTTACCCACACTGAAATAACAATTTGGCATGTTGGATAATAAATCTCTTATTACACGTTTTGTTGTGTCGTATCGCTGATTACTTTTACGAGTTGTTTGTATTTTGACTTGCCCTACGGGCTCATCAAAATACAGCACAACTCGTAAAAATACTTAGTTCTTATTAACCGAGCGGGAGGTCTGTATGGGAGAATCTTGACTGAGGTCGCCAGTACAGACCGAACACAGTGAAGTCTGTACCAGCAAACGAGGTCAAGATTCTCCCATACAGACTGACCTAGCTCAGTTAATAAGATGCTTATTATATGGCTGTGTCTTATATGCCAATTTTTTATATTCTTTGTACCTTTTTTTCTAGACTGGTCTAGATGCCGGTCTAGATTTCCTCATCTAGACCGCTTTCAATATTGATTTCAGCCAATCAAATTCATGAATTTGGTTGTTCCCAGTCCTTTTGAGACACAGCCATGTAATAATCTGCAGTACTACTCAACAAAACGTCTAATAAGATATATTTATTTGTCAGGTTGGTTATCTACGTGAAGTTATTCTAAAGGTCCTCAATTTAGTGCTGTTGTTCCAAACATATTGGGATAGGGGCACTGAACTCATCAAGTAAGGCAGGCAGCTGTTCTTGTACATAAAATAATAATCACTCTTGTTACTAGTTTGGATGTGTCAGTTTGGTCACTCTTTTAACTTCATCTGATTTCTTCCTACAATTTCACCCCTGAATAAAAATTAATATTTTCTATTAATATTTAATATTTATAGACTTATATTGCACAATTATCAATATAAGAATTTTCAACTGCACATTACAATTAAATGCTAAAAAATTCAACTCTACATGGTTACTAAAAACATTCCCTAAGAAGATGTAAAAATATAAAAATTAGATATAAAGAATCAAAAACCTTTGCAAATAATAAAGTCTTAATGGCTTTCGTAAAGATTGGCTGTTTCTGATAGAGCCCAGAAGAGGTCTTAAGAACAAATGAAATTATCACAAGTGTAAGACAGAGGCTCTTGATAGTTAAACAAATTCTCCTTGTCAGCAACTGTGGAAATGTATAGAGAACAGTATGGAGAATAAATTGTGCATGCTGGTGTTAGGGTGCACAGGGTTAAGAAAGACAGTTCCCATCTAATAATCTGCTATATTCCAGTGCATTCCTCCTATACTGTAAATTACTGTATTATTAATTCATTAAAGAAGGGTTTCTTTTTCTTGTAGTGAACAGAAATTCAAGAAAATTGAAGAGGAATTTACCAAATGTAACACGTTTCTTGTTTCATGTCTGGGAAACATTGCAAAACGAGGAGCTTTTCCACACTGTAAGTGGGGTACTTTTCACCATACTTATAATTTACGGCGGTACAGAAATTGGTAATGTTTGTTGCTAGGGCAAGGTAGCTGTCACTACCAGATTGAAAATAGCATTCAGTTTTCACTAAATATTGTTTTGCTTGTCTTTGTTTCTCTTCTTCTTACAGTGGAGTCACTCGCATTTGCCTTAGGATCATCTTGAAGTCTTGCACTTAAGGCTTCATTAGTTGGTCTGCATTGAAATATCAAGAGTTATACTCCAACAAATGGATGTCTCCACATGGTGACTGAACAAATTTAGAACAAACTCAGTTTATTTTTAGATGTGGGGAGATTTGTACATTATGGAGTTAAATTTTTCTCAAGATTCATAAGATGTTTCTGTAAGTTTTATTGTTCTGCAACAACAACAATAACAATGATCTTTTAATACCCTTTTCTTTTGGTATTATTTCCCTTTTTCGTCTGGCCCACAATGTAGCCAGTGCTATTCTAGGCAGGCCAGTCTATAAAAAACAATTGTAAACAAAACCATACATAAAAAGAAAAAAAATAAAGTTTTATAAATTTTATGGTAGCTAGATTTGCCGAGAGGCTTACTTTTTGTTGAGTGATAGTGCACATTAACCCATTACTCCAATGAGTGACCAAGAAAGAATTTCTCTTTACAAAATCAATACAGTACCAAGCTGACCAGTAATGAGAATAGAGAAGAATATCTAAAGAGGAATCATGAGTTGATCCAATACCAAATTCCCCAAACTTAAGGCACATAAATTGTATAGCAGACAGTAATGTGTTTTACCCCTTAAGAGTGACTAACATCAAATTTTCTTCTCATGCTACCACCCCATGAATAAAACATAGAGATCACCAGAATAAAGGAAATGGTCATCAACTGAAGCAGCTCTTGATTGCTAGGCAAAATGCCCAGAGAACAGTATGGAGAAAATAGATAATGATGTGAGGGTGTTTAAGGTAATTATGAGTAACATCGCCTGTGCTAGGCCTACAGCTAGTACAAATGAAGTGAAAAACTTGAATTGCCATTTGTTACTTGCTCTCTCTTCTGCTCATTGTCACTGACCAAGACTTCAGGGGCACATGAGAAGTAGATTGACCTCTCATCACTCACTGCTTTGCTGCTTAAAGCTGCTACCTTGTAGGCAGACTGACAATGCAGAAATAATAGCTGAAAACTGAATAGTTTAATGTATATTTATGGAGTTATCTTTCATGAAACAAAATCTCGGCAAACTGTCCCCCTGCGTCATTTGTGCCATTCGGACTTGATTGACCCGTAAATCTGAAGTATGCACCATCACATTCCACCACACTCAGCCCACTAGACCCATACCATGAACTAACCCCAGAGATCAATGCCGAGATCTGATACTGCACGTTGGGTTGCAGTTGCACAAGATCATCGAAGAATATGTCAAAACCAAAGTATCCATTTGTTTTCTCTGCATCTGTCTCATAAGAACCATCAACAGAATACAACTCTTGATCCCGGCAGTTACCTTCCACAACCAGAGATAACTTGAGGGAGACATCGTATGAGAACCCTTTGCTCCCAAACAGACGCACCCCACCTATGTATAGAGGGGTATCGACGGCAAAAACCACCCCATCAGGTATACCACTGGAGTAGGCCCATCCATGGCTGACCTGAGGGAATCTCTTACAGCGGGAAAACACACGGGGAGAAATTAACTTCCTTGGACGTTTTGAGAATTTCAAGCCTGTTATGGACACAGAGCTGTACCACATGAACATCTCGATGACATCATCTTTGGTGAGGAGCCCAGAAGTTGGAACCTTTTCAGCAAATTGTTCCTGTGTCATCAGCGGAAAACGAATATTATTTATGATTTCCTCGCCCGTTACTTTCCTTTTATTTTCTTTAGAGGGTTCAATCTCTTGTCGCTGACACTCCACATCTGCCCATCGATCAACAGCTTCGAAAAGGTTCACTTCGTGAATCGCCAGAGAGTCTCGGACCACAATTTCTTCGAGGAGTTCCATTGCAATGGACGAGAAAGAGTCTGATCTGAGCACTTCTTCGGCCCTTGCATCCACAACCTCCCAGCAGCGAGTCACAAGCTCGTTGTCTTCGAACTTTTTCGCATGGGGTAAAATGTCGAAGACATTTTCCGGCGAAAGATTTTCCGTCAAGAATTTCGTGCATTCGATTTCGAGTTCCGGAACAATGTACTTCTTCGCCAGGTACGAGACTTGCATGACGCACCCTCCGGTGAGCTTGACTTCATCGCAATACAGAAAGCGAAGAAACTCCTCAAAGCTTTCTGAATCACAGTCAGGTAGCTCAATTTTGCTTTTACTCTCCGCTAAATCGCCGTAAAACATGGCATAAAAAACTGGACTGCTTACAGCTAACACGAACTTGTGCCCAGAGAAGGTGACGTGGGATCCCTCAGAATCTTTAATCACAAAAGATATGTCGCTCATCAATGGGTTTTTGAACATAAACTCGATCCGTTCTTTGATGTTCTTTCTTTTCGCCTGCCAAGATTCAAATTCTTTCGACGCCATGGAGGCCTTGTGATTAATCCCAAATGTTTAGGTGTAAGCACGGGAACTGAAAGGGAAGATTCGGATGAAAGACCGCTGTTTGAGATACCGTGGGAGCAGTATGTCCCTCGCGTGACTCTCGGCTTAGGGCCGACTTCAGCTCGTGTCAAATCTGTTTCCGCCTTTTTCTTTTTTCCAATTTAGACAATTTATTTGGCCGTCAACATTAACAGAGAAACGTTTGAGTGAATTTTGCATTTTTTTTCTAGATTACCAGAGCAATAAGACTTGAAAAAGAAGGAAAGACAGTAAAATTTAAATCATCTGAATTTTGATCGGCTTTATTTATCCTGAAAAATAGCGCTTAACTGAGAGAAAAAGACTGTAGTGTCCACAATAAAAATAAATATTTTATCTAAAACATTGAATCAGTTTTGTATTAGTATCTTACTTAACGTGATCAAACGGACTTGACGCGAAAAGAGGGGCTTTCGGAAAGGGGTCCTGATGCCGTTTTACGCACAAATTACAAAAAAACAACTCATGCGTCACATCTACTTTAAAAAGCATTTCACACGTCACGAGCTTAATAGTGAGGACTTCAAATCTCACCTTTGTTTGCCTTTCTGTAACATTCACGAATCACGTATTTATTTTAGGATTAATGACGCTTCGCATAGAAACACTTTGCGATGGAAATGAAAGCAGCTTATCTTTCTCTTGTTGTGTTAGCTGTACTTCTTAATCATAACAGTGTATTACCACATGGAATGTTGACCTTAAATGCGATCTGTGCAGCTATTTCGTGTGAAACTCTTTTCCCAAAAAAAATCTCGATTTTTCTTAAATGCTTAGCTGTTTCCTAGATTTTGTGATATTTTAAATTTTTTTTTCTTTTAGCGAAGTCTCGCATAATTTATTTTTGTGACGGATTCTTTGAAGAGAAAACACAATTGAAGCAATTTATTAATCCTGGCTGAAAGTCTTCAGAGGCTTAAAATAACCCGAACAACTAAAAAGCCATCTTCTACATTTTGGGTCATTTGAGTGATGTAAAAGACCGCTTGATAGCACAAACGACGTATCGATGAATATTATCTTCATTAGCCGCGCAAAGTATGACGCAGTGCCTTTCTTGTAATCGACAAAATGTGTGCGGAAAAAATTTCCAGTTTTAACGTTTTAGACAAAAGCCAATCGTACCCAATTGGATGACGTCAGAAATGAGGGTCAGGGCAGAAGTTTCAACCGCTAATGTCGATCGAAAAAGTCCCAAAGCCATGTAACTTAGGCCGTCGAGTCTTTCAGGAATGATTCACTTAAGAGATAAGAAATCCGTCTCGTCTTGGGAGTAAGTTCTTGACAAATCTAAATTTCTCAGCAAAATAATAGGATCGCTTTCGTGTAGTGACAATTAATTGATATTCACTACTCTCGCTTCGCCTGGCTCTTAGCAGGTTGTTATTATTTTTTTCTTTTTTTCTTATCACCGGAGGAGGTGAATGAGTAAGAATTGTTTTCTACCTTATTAACGGTGCAATACTAATCTACGGTAAGATAGCTCTCCTGATTAAAAATGATATGGCAGAGATAGGATGTCAATCTTACTTAAGATTGATGTCTATTTATGAATACTCACGCGAACCACATATTTTTTTTTTTTATAGCTAACTTCATTTTTTAATTTTTTTTTCTCCTTAAGATTTTGTTTAAATAATTCGCCTGCGGCATTCCATCAATTTTCACTTCTGATTATGGGGTGTTGGCGAAACTCTCATAAACATTTGGTTTTTAATAGGCAATCAAATATTTATAAAATTGCGTAAGTATATATTTTTAAAATGTTGTATTTGCATTTAAGCAAAAAAAAAAAATTCAAATTTTTAATCATCTACAAAAATTTTCATTTTCAAGTACGAAGTCTACACAACGTTAATAAAAAGTACATTTCTTTGCGAACCATTTTGTTCATAAAACCGTATATCCAGGGGTTTAACACTGCGCTGGTGTAGGCTAGAAAGGTGTAAAATAAGTACACTTCGCGGGGAAACCACTTAGTTCTTGTTGTATCGACAATATCTATAATAACGCATGGTACCCAACATAACGAAAACCCTAAAATGATGATGAAAACAATCTTGGATAGTTTAACTTCCTCCCTGCTCAAAATCGATCTTGAATCGTGTTCCCCTCGCGTGGTTTCATATTCTCGGCGGTGAGTGCGAATTGTGCGTAAAACTCGGGCGTAACACGTAAGGATGACAACAGCGGGGATGATCACGAAGAAAATACTGAAGATAATCGTGAAGAGAAGACTGTGTTCGATGGTGGGGAAAGTCATAACACAAATAGCTTTTGCAGGGTGGAAAACATATCGTGACGAGAGTGAAATAACCAGAGTTCCCATCATGACAGCTGTGAAGAGGCTGACAGCGACAATGATAAGTAAAGTTTTCTGCTTCGTAAAAAATCTTTTGTATAAACGCGGACGAACCACGTTTAAGTTTCGATTTGACGCTGTTAAAGTTATGATTTGAAGCGACTGGAAAACCAACAAGTGAATACTAAATCCTTGAATTTGACAAGCTAATTCACCAAATGGCCAGTGGTCCATAATTAAAGCTCCCAGAGTGAGAGGCATGGCAATTGACGCGAGCAAAATATCTGTCACACACAGTGTAACGATGAACATGTTTGTTATCGTCCGCAGAACTTGCTTTCTGTAGATTGTTATACAAACCAACACATTTCCTCCGAGAGATAATACATTGATGATGAAGAGCAAGCAGATTTCGACGACTTTTTGGGCCAAATTCCGCGATCCCAACGTATTTTCTGGTTCAGTCTCCAAAGAAATATTTGACATCTTTGATCGTGACCCAAAGCCACTGCAAACGAGTGGAAGTTGATGTGTCTGTCTTTGAATTTCCTTAATATCAAGTTTGTGGGCGGGGTAAACATCCTACTTAAAAGAGCAGAAATTTGCATTTCAGTGTCTTAACGAAGCAATTGTTTTCATGCATCACTGCACCCTTATTCAGTTTCTTTCTCCGAGGTGTTCTCGAACCGTCACCTTTGATTTACTGTTACCGAGTCAAATAATTCTGTAGCATCCGTTATCTCCAACGCGACTGAAGGGTGGCCTTTGCTATCAGTTTAATGCTTCTGATCTTTTCTAGAATTTTCTCAAGGAAACTAGTGGTTTAATAATGAGTGACAGGAAATGCGTAATCACGGCTAGAAGGAGGCCGTGCGCGTGGCCCTTCGCGGAAGAAAAGGAAAACTGAGGCATTGACGCGGAACGTGAGACAATGCTGGAGTAAAAATCTGCGTCACGCAACACTACTGGACAAAGATTTAACCAAACACGTTTTGGCGCGGAAAAAAAATGATTTTGAAGTAGAATTGAAATGAAAGGATGACAGACAAATTTTAGGCTTCGTTTCGCTCTTCAGAGCTCTTCCACCCACGATTTGACTAAGAATAACCGATGTCTAATTAGGTCCAGGCCAAACTCGCCTTTTCTAAAACGGCAATTCTAAAACGTAAAGAAAAACCTTCTTGAACAAAAGTCTCAATGAGAGAAAACAATGGCTTGCACTAAATTAGATGAAAGGGTCAAAGTTTTCCATTTTAATTGCAGTCCTTCGCCGCAAAATAACCATTTCTAGACAAGACGATTCAATTTTTGTTTTGTTTTGTTTTTTTTTTTCGGCTGCGGAGGTTAATCTCATAATGAAGCACTATAATTGCTTGTTTTTCTTTGGGCTCATTCTCGCTGTGAAGACCTGTTAACATCCCGGGTGACGCAGGAGTTGCATCGTTGAATTGTCGTTCAGTCAATACCTCAAAACCAGCTGTTACTCGCGTGCTCTAGCTCACGTGTAATTGTATTTCCCCAGGTGAAGTTATATAACTATTTCTGGAAAATGGCGGAAATCGAACTAAGAGCCTTGGTTGGCTTGGCGATCTCGCTTGTGCTCGTTTCAGTCGCTTGGTTGGTAAATGGAAATTTTAGCTGGTAACCGGCATATGTAAATGACAAATCATCTTAAAAATATTGCTTTACTACTTACCATAAGCGGAGAGAAATTACTCAGTCTATTTACAGGTCAATTTCACCACTCATCTAATCAAAGACGTATCAGTCTGACAAAATATAACACGCGTGCATCACCTCATACTACCGGACTACTTAGAGTTACAGCTATTGTTACCAAAAGTGTAGGAGAGCGAAAATGATATAAATACTCAGATGTATATATTATTAGTATTTTACAAGAAAACGTTGCATATGTGACTGAAACGTCTATTGTTGAAAAAGTTAAGTCAAGTAGATTTCGATTTTACACGTACACGTGTCTAAATCGTTACAAATGGTATGAAAAAAAAAACAACATCGATGTCCCTTTCACAAATCACTGTGTACGTAATTCAGCATCTCGAACGATAACTCAACAGCAACCACAGGGAGCCCATAAAATCTGTCTGTGTAGCCAACCGTTGTTTTATAGTGAATGTACCAGATTTACCGTTTGCCTCACCTATAGTGATATATTGCTGACTATATGTACATAAATCATTGATAAGTAAACGTTGAATTACCTTACCTGTGGTGCATAGTCGTCCTTTTGCCTCAAAAAAATGTTTTTTTTTTCAGCGATTTTGAATAAGTCTGATTTCTTTAAATGCATTACATTAACGACGAAATCAGACTTATTCAAAATCGCTAAAAAAAAAAACTATTTTTGAGGCAAAAGGACGACTATGCGCCACCGGTAAAGTAATTCAACGTTTATTTATCAATGATTTTTGTACATAGTCAGATATATATCACTCTAGGTGAGGCAAACTGTAAATCTGGTACATTCACTATAAAACAACGGTCGGCTACACAAACAGACTGTATGGGTCCCCTGTGCAGCAACACTCTTACAAGTTCATTTTCTCGTAATACTCAGTCCCAGGCCTCTGTCTCAAGCCTTCCTGGCTACTGGATCCAGTCCCGTTGTTAAGCTCACATGTGCTATTCTGGGAGAGGTAGGTGAATGACACACACGTCATCTCTACGAGGCAGTAGGCCATACACTTCCACGAAGAGGTCACGTGATATTCCAAATGAATCATGTGACCCGTCAATGCTAAAGGAACGCCGGCTTTTGACACGGGGAGATAGAAGAGAGCGTCCTCGTAATGGATCGCCGATTTTTCTAAGATTTGAGTTTAAATAGGATATCAAATGTGGCACATTGCCTTCATAAGGTATTAAGGTGGCTCAATAAAAACTGACTTCTTTTATATTGTTTTAATTTTCTTCGTAGTGTTTTCCAGATTTCTCATTTACAGTCAATTGGTAGTCAGGAGAAATCTGTTTCGGTCAGGGTTTATCAGATTTAAATCAGTGAACAAAATGATGGAGAAGAGGCCATCATCCAAACAGCTAATGAGCAGGAGAACGATGATATCAAAAAATTTCAATCACAGCCTCTCCAGCGAAAGAAACTGTTGTGTGTTGGGGTTCGATATGACTATGGAGTAATATGTGAATCAGACCAAGTGCTTTGCACATTTGTTTTATTGGAGTGCGATGAACCTAATTAGATAAAATGATATGCATATGGATAATCACATGACTGCGGTAAGGGAAATGCTGACCAATAAAATACAGGTTATCTAGTAGCTGAGGTATTTAATCAAATCGGAACAAACGCTACAGAAGCATTTTCAGACACCGCGGATCCGTGACTAGTAACCAGGCCTCGACGTCTAGGCAGTGGATGAAGGATCTAAGCACAAGATTAAATGACCTGATGTATTCGTTTCAGGATGTGTACGTTAAGGAAAGGTTAATTGCATGCACTGTTGATTTCGTATGATCATGCACTTCCTCATGGAGTTCAAACCCAGCCGGTCCCAGACCTTCAGTTAGTAAAACGGAGCGCAATAGTGAAATTAGCAGCGCGACAGTAGAGACGGAGCGCAAAAAGTGGGAGGCTTGGGTCGAGTCGCGTAGCCTTCCTCCCTATTTGACTCGACCCAAGCCTCCCACTTCAATCGCGCGGACGCTGCTATTGTGCCTTTAGTTTTACTATTGCGTTCACCAACTCAACGCCTGCAACAGACTGGGCACGAAAACGAATTAAGAAACGTTTGAAAAAATCGAAAAACACTTTCCAATAATGGCATTCACCAGCTTGTTGTAAACCGATTCAGAGAAACCAGTGGATTACTTACCAACGCAATATCTTGTTTTCACCTCGGAAGGTGTCGGCTGAAGTTTGTAGACATAATATCCATAGCATTTCCTGACTTGCGCCTTCAATTCTGCAAAGCAGCAATTGCTGTTCCAACTAAAGCAAACAGTTCGGAGCACAACACCCTCCTCCATAGATGGGTGCCCCCCACGAAGCCAACCTGAGGACTGGGTTCCACATGCCCAGGGTTCCGTGCAGGAGCCTGGTAGCTAGCGAGAAATATGTTACAAGGCTTCTCAGTTAGTTGGATTTCTTTACTTTGGAACGGGAATTAGGAGCTCCTTTTTTCGATTTTGAAGAACGTTATGTTTGAGACTTCCACATACCATAAAGTACGTTTTAATTTTAGATGCTTATATTACCAACTTCATAGAGTGGGCTCCAGCATGCAAAGACATATTACCCCATCTTACTCTGACCTCTGAAACATTAAACGACAGAAGGCAAACACTATAACTCTTGACTCTCTGCCCTACCGCTTCCCTCCCCCCTCTATACACACTTTGTATTTCGCTTTGACGCTCCTGAACCAATGCATTTCATAAACTTAAGATCAAACCTGCATTGGGCTCCATGTGGTCTTATCAACAAAGCGATACCATGTTCGTTCATCTATGCCACTGTCATTTTGAGCTGACACTTGGTTATGTATCACATGGGAAGCTGACCTTGTCCCATCAGCTAAGTCTTTGTACTCTGTGCACATCGAGTATTTACCTTGAATAAAATCAAGTGGACGTCCTTTTTAAATTGTTTGGTTATGACTGAATCAGCTGTATACGCCTTGTCCAAGAACATGACACACTAGGCCGGCCAGCCTTCGAGCCCAGACCCTTCGGCCCGGAATCCAGAGCACTGACTATTAGACCACCGAGTCACCCAGTAGAAAAAGGTTTAAATTCTAAGCGTCATAATTGTTACCGAAGTGCTACCTAAAAATTGATCAGAGAACTGTCCGGTTCTTTTACTTACTGTGCAAATTCAATACAAATCTGTGAAAATCAGTGCCATGTTTGTTATTGGCCACACAGTCAATTGTCCACGTGGTATTATTCCAAGGTGCAATAATTGACAGATTCAGTGTCAGGTCGGAGGTGCTGTTTTGAAGGACGACGCCATCTCTGACCCAGGCTACAAACGGTTCAGGGTAGCCGAAAGGCTCTGGACAGACCAAAGTTATGGAACTTTTATCATAAGCGTCCTTTACTGTCTGCTCCACTGGCTTGTTCTTCAGAAGAGCTAGAATGAAAGAGATGTCAAAGAAAGATGAAATCCGTCTTGTCACTAGCAAGGGACAAAAAATGTAAATTCCCCTCTTCCCCCCCTCTCTCTTGAATGAAAGAATGAATAAAGGAATGAATGAAGTAGAAAAAAGAACGAAATTGACTTCGTTTATACCTTACCTCTACTTTCAGAATAAACCTCTACTTCACATAATGTTAGGATCATTCCAGTTCCGTTAAGTCTAATATTTACATATCGTCCTGTTTTCCTCGGTTTGCAATAAAACGAAGCTTTGTGTAAAGTGGCCATCGAGTATAACCCACCACACCTTGGATTTGAGTTGCCATAATCCTCCAAGCCGTTTCCTACGGGGGAAAAACGTAAGTGAGAGCCCTGCGTTTTTCGTTGCAGTCAAGAACTTGGATATTCTTGAAGGGCTCTGATACATTAAGGTTGAGACCATAGCTTTTCAAAATGGAAAAATAAAGTTTATATCGCACGAGAGACTTGGAACTAAACTTAAGGAAAGAGAAAAGCTTATTTTATCTAACGTGAGCATTCAGCTTACCCACATGAATCTCTATGTTGTAGAGCCTATTCATACAACACTCGTCTACCCTGTTGACTATGAAGACCTCTGACACAGGCTGACTTGATCCCAGATCCACTCGCCACCAGGGACCATTTTCTGGTGATGTATGACTACAACTTAACTCATGATAGCGACTCTCAAGATTTCTATCCACTGCACGCTCTGGAGAACCATTCGCTCTCTTGGAGGACTGTGATGCTGATTGACCCGCGGCAATGTTTACTAATAAAGAACAAAACAAAGCAAAACAGAGACAAACAAACAAAGAGTGCTATGAGTCAACTAGTTATGGTTCCGGCAATTCTCAAAGTAAACTAAGGGAATCCGATGTTCTCCTACCCAGACCTTTTACGGCCGAGCGGATACAGTTACACAGTAAGATCTTGGTAAGAGAAAAGGCAACCAATATACCAAAATAATGCTTTAAGACTACATATTTTCCCCCATCCTCATGATTGCTACTCCCTCCTCTCACTCTGTAAACGGCTACTGACCTTTCTCTTCAATCAACCAACAAGCAACATCTCTGGCAACACCCTTACCTCACAACTTGCATTCCTTCTTGCGCCATTTTTAACTTTCTTTCTCTCTACCATGTTGTCTTACTTAACTGGATGCACACCTGCTCACCAACCGGCTTTTCTATTCATCTACCTTCCTTATCATTTTACCCACCTACCTACATTCTCATATAGCCACCAGTCACCTGCCACCTCCATACCCATCTACCTACATTCTCATATAGTCACTTGCCACCTCCATAGCCACCTACCTAAATTCTCATATAGCCACCAGTCACCTGCCACCTCCATACCCATCTACCTACATTCTCATAGAGCCACCAGTCACCTGCCACCTCCATACCCACCTACCTACATTCTCATATAGCCACCAGTCACCTGCCACCTCCGTACCTACCTACCTACATTCCCATATAGCCACCAGCCATCTCCATACCCACCTACCTACATTTTCATATAGCCACCAGCCAACTCCATACCCAACTACCTACATTCTTGTATAGCCACCAGCCACCTCCATACCCACCTACCTACATTCTCATATAGCCACCAGCCACCTCCATACCCACCTACGTACATTGTCAAATAGCCACCAGTCACCTGCCACCTCCATACCCACCTACCTACATTCTCATATAGCCACCAGCTACCTCCATACCCACCTACCTACATTGTCAAATAGCCACCAGTCACCTGCCACCTCCATACCCACCTACCTACATTCTCATATAGCCACCAGCCACCTCCATACCCACCTACCTACATTCTCATATAGCCGCTAGTCACCTGCCACCTCCATACCCATCTACCTACATTCTCATATAACCACCAGTCACCTGCCACCTCCATACCCACCTACCTACATTCTCATATAGCCACCAGTCACCTGCCACCTCTATACCTACCTACCTACATTCTCATATAGCCACCAGCCACCTCCATACCCACCTACCTACATTTTCATATAGCCACTAGCCCCCAGCCAACTCCATACCCACCTACCTACATTCTCGTATAGCCACCAGCCACGAGCCACCTCCATACCCACCTACCTACATTCTTATATAACCACCAGCCACCAGCCACCTCCATACCCACCTACCTACATTCTCGTATAGCCACCAGTCACCTGCCACCCCCATACCCACCTACCTACATTCTGATATAGCCACCAGCGACCTCCGTACCCACCTACCTACATTCTCTTATAGCCACCAGCCACCTCCATACCCACCTACCTACATTCTCATATAGCCACCAGCCACCTCCATACCCACCTACCTACATTGTCAAATAGCCACCAGTCACCTGCCACCTCCATACCCACCTACCTACATTCTCATATAGCCACCAGTCACCTGCCACCTCCATACCTACCTACATTCTCATATAGTCACCTGCCACATCCATACCCAGCTACCTATATTCTCATATAGCCACCAGTCACCTGCCCCCTCCATACCCACTTACCTACATTCTCATATAGCCCCCAGTCACCTGCCACCTCCATACCCATCTACCTACATTCTCATATAGTCACCTGCCACCTCCATACCCACCTACCTACATTCTCATATACCCACTAGTCACCTGCCACCTCCATACCCACCTACCTGCATTCTCATATAGTCACCTCCTACCTCCATACCCACCTACCTACATTTTCATATAGCCACCAGTCACCTGCCACCTCCATACCTACCTACCTACATTCTCATATAGCCACCAGTAACCTGCCACCTCCATACCAACCTACCTACATTCTCATATAGCCACCAGCCACCAGCCGCCTCCCTACCTATTTACCTATATTCTCATATAGCCACCAGCCACCAGCCACCTCCCTACCACCTACCTACATTCTCGTATAGCCACCAGTCACCAGCCTCCTCCATACCTACCTACCTACCTACCTACATTCTCATATAGCCACCAGCCACCAGCCACCAGCCACCACCATACCCACCTACCTACATTCTCGTATAGCCACTAGTCACCAGCCACCTCCATACCCACCTACGTACATTCTCATATAGTCACCAGCCACCTCCATATCCACCTACCTACATTCTCGTATAGCCACCAGCTTTGTTGTCTACCTACGTACACATCTTCATACCCACTTACCTGCATTCTCAAATAGCCACAACCCTTGTCAGTTGTCCACCTACCTACCTACCTACCCCCTTTTCCTACTTACACACATTCCCATATAGATACCAGCCTAATTGCCCACCTCCCTATCTTACAGCTACCTGTCTTCACTTATCCATGGCAGTTTATTCACCTGTTGGATTAGGATTCACGGACATCTCACAGATATTCAGCTTCTTGCTTCTTCCCGCTATTCGGATGTTTACATATCGACCTCTAAGTCCAGGGATGCATTCGAAGGACTTTTCCTGTGAAGACGTCATAGTGTATAGTCCCCCACACTTTTGGTTTGAATTTCCTCTGTTATCGAGATTGTCCCCTTAGGAAAGTGTAAAATGCCAGAAATAAATATAAATCTACAAAACTACTTATGAATCGATAAATGCACACTGCATAAGTAAAATACAGAGATGTTAATGTGTGAGGCGAGACCATGTAATAGGATTGAATTCAACTAGGAGCGAAGGAACACTGACCGACTCTTATTTCAAAATCAGTTAATCCGTCTGCACCGCTAATAATGTTTACCACATCCACAGTGTAGCTCGTCCCCAGATCCACACGCCACCAGGGATCTGTGAGGAGACTGGTTACTGCACACCTTCCTGTTGTTCCTTCAACAGCGAGTGCAGCCACTGAACCATCGTCACCAGACATATAAGCCGGTTGTCTTAATGCCAAGTCAGCTGAGGTAAAAAGATAATTTAATACTTTGATACAATGGAATCTTGAACTCTAAGTTAAGGTTATAACTTAAAATTTAATATACTTTTTAGCTGACGGGGGCCTGGCATTGGGAGGGTTATTTCTCGCGCCATTCCCTCTTCAGGCCAAGATTTAGAGGGTACACGATCCTTTTAAAGTTGAAAAATCTGTTATCAGTCCAGGGTGTCAACTTGCCGAAGAAGGCCGAAAGTTTAAAGTTGTCTACTTTCTCCGTTCCTGGGCCAACTCATTTTCGGATCTAGCTCAGTTCATACCCAGACAATCAAATTCGATTGAATCTTAAGAGTACCTGTCTATTAGCAAATTGACTGTTGCCGGAAATAAACTGTTCGCCAATTGAAATAGTCCAATTAGAAGCAGCTTACAATCGGATTTGTCTATACTGATGATTCAACAGCCAGTGAAATTTGAAAAGCAGATGCTAGGTTCGATTCTCCATCCCTACTCAGAAATTCTTTGTTGTCCCACGCTTGTGTCTAGACCAAAAACGTCTTTTCTAACGAAGAAGGCACTTTCCATGTGGGTCGCCCTACTGCAACTGTACCCTGTTCAAACTGGCAAACAGTTTCGACTGAAATCTGACGCATTTTCGCTGTTCAGCAACATGCGAAGTGTTGCAAATCCAAACCCTTTTGTCTTTACATACCTGGCGCCACTTCCGAGGTTTTTAAAAACAAAATCAATACTCCAGTTCGTATCATAACCTGTATTTGAAAGTCACAAAATATGTTTATCACATAAAAATTTTTATAGAATTCAGAATTTCAAGTATTCTCCTCTAAATGAGTGTAACATGCTTAAAATCACAGAAAACTTTACAAACGAGTTGGCATGGGCCCAAAACTTCTGTGTCAAGAGAAAGCCAGTTTCTCATCAAAGTTTCGGTTTTCATACACAAAATTTGGAAGGAAGTTTTCATAAGCACTCCTAACGTCTCGTGTCTCAAATAGGGGAAATGCACATTGTAGTGTTTGCATCGATTTGAACTCAAATTTCCCTTCAAATCCGTGTTTTTTATCCTCAAAATAACGGAAATCAGAGTACCTTTGGCTGAAGTTTGGACCAACCTTGGTGGCAATTTCGGACTGAATGTCAAATTACATTTATGAATAAGTTGATATAATGAGTAAACGCAAGGCAAAAAAGCTGAACGTCGTCGAGCCAAGGCGGAGTGCGCCGGATAGATGTGACCAAATACAGTTGCGAAAGGCTAAGCTAACTAATACACTTTGTCTCAATCCTCACTGTTTTGCTTGAAGGACTAGAAGAATGAAACATCATAATTTCTTTGGGTTATAAAAGGAACAGAACTTTGTTTCCAAAAGTGAAAAGTTTTTGTACTTACACACACTCTTGTCATTTTGAGCAAGGCCTCCCTCAACATGGTAATTTCAGCCTTCTCTAAAATGGCAACCAAAGAAAACTGCAGATAAATTAGCCTTGGAAAACCTGCGGTTTTAACCACTAGGATTAGCTGGGATATCTAACAATTCTAATTGGTGTAAATGGCCAGTATCATTTGTTATAGTCGAGGCGGTTTGGTTAAGTGATTCTTACAGTCTTACTTTTGTTTTATTGTTTTCAAAATTCCTAAATTCTTAATTTCACAATTGTTATCAATAGCTATGCGAAAGCGCCACGCGCCGCCAACATTTAGCGGTTCTGCCTTTTTAAAACCAGAATTAGTTTAAATAATTCTCATCAACATCCAAAGTTTTTTACCCAGTAACTTAACTTTACTGATTAATTTTGATGTTTTTATGCTGACTGAGGAGATAAACCTAAAATTGAGTGTTACGTAAGACAACATGATTTTAAGAAGACACCTATAAATGGATTATCTATAGAAAACTGATCTACTTACGTTAATGGAGGCCACTATGAATTGGTCATCATTTGATATACCTGTAGATTAACGTGGACTGCTTGCTTGAACGCCGACAACACCCCTTGCATGATAATTAACAGAAAAAAGATTTAACTCCGCTATAGAGAATCTTTTTGGATGATAAATTGAGACATGCAATTCGCAATACCGGTCCATCGTCAAATAACTGTGTGTATCGGTTTTCTCATTAAAACTGCATCTGTGAGAGCATGAAATTTTGATTTTAATTTTTTATAAGATCTTCTTGTTACTTACCATACTAAGCAAGAATCCGTAAACGCTTTCGTCTCTCGCTTTTTCAAGAAAATTAGAAAATTGTAAGCTCTTTAAAAATATACCTTTCAAAAAGTTTCGCACATCTAAATTCGTCTTAGACACTTAATCAGTATTCAATGTTAAAGCTTTAACAACCCAACCATTAATGAGTGTCAATCCCTCGTTCCATCGCTCTAACAAAGGCTAGCGCTTTGAACATCAGCTTTGGGAACCCTTTATATCCGCAAACCCAGTTGATAAAAACAAACCATCTCGTATTTCCCTCCTATGACGTAGCACCATAATTTCTTTAAGAACTTACTTCCTTCAATTTCTGATTGTGCTGAATACCTTTTGCATAGCCTAATTTTTTAGTAACCAGGTTTAGAAACTCAGTGAAAATAAAAGGAGTGTATTAAGCTTACAGGAATTCTGCACGTCTTCGTCTTTGGATTGAGAACCCTCTTGATGTATAACTATCAATGATTAATCCATGTATGAATTTCTAATTACCTTTAAAAAACAATAGACAACATATTTCAACCAGTCCGGCGCACCTTAGACCTTCTAAGACAAGTACTTCCAATTTCAAACAAAAGCATCCGACTTTAGACACGAGTGTCTGTTTTTGGACACACATCCAGCAGAATTCCTATTGTTCTCGCGATGTTTACCCGCAGTGGCAAAAGTAATATAGATCTGAAATATTTATGGGGAAGCATAATCAGAGAGGCTCTCATTGGTCGAAGAGCACACGCGCTTTCCTCCGAAGGGAATACTGCCTCAGCTCAATAACTTGTCAAGGCGTCATGCCAGCGTCATTGAACTGTTTTAACCGATATAGCTGCCAAAATGTGGTTCCTTCATAAACTCTTGAAATTTTGCTGGTTCTGTTATTCCTTTATGTGTTTTGTTTTCGCTTTTATTTCGCTTTGTTTTTCTTTTAATTTTTTGTTTACTTTTGTTTTGTTTTTGTGGGTGTATCGAGTCTATTTTTGTTATTTCATTCAAAATCTTTAAAGTTATCAACAACTGAGAAGTGTTTAACTAATTTTGGTGGCCAACAGCAGATAGAATTAAAAAGCCTACGATGCAAAACAATCGAAATACAACATAGTTCAATCAATCGGGAGGTGCTGATAGGAAAAAACCTTCAACAAGGACCTTTTAATAATTACCTATACTAGCGTACTTTGGGTGTCAGTCTCTTGGCAAAACAAAAGGTGTCATCACAAAATTGCAGGATATCAATATTTCAATTTTCTTTCCTGCGCTAAATTTTTTCCTTCAATGTATGGTTTTAAGAGGAAATGCTTCCGCGAAATACATTAACTTGCCAAAATAATTTCACTCCAGCGATCTCTTAGATCTAAATGGTAGCGCTAAATTATCAAGCATTAATTACAAGTAAGTCATACAGCAATAAAATTGTGCCAAAGGTGCTCCGACTTGCGAAGATTGTATTTCACAATCATAACCTAAAGTTTATGAAAGCCACTCCCAGACCAGAATTAGAAGATAAGTAGGTATGAAACTGAATAATTCCTCTCTTGTTATCAGAATAAGTTTTAAAAATAACATCGTTAAAGTTGGTGGTGATCACCAGCGAAGATTATTTATACACAGAACGTCATCAACAACTTAACAACAGAATTATACAAGGATGAAGCACGTTTCAGTGATCCGAACGCTACCAGAAAAACAATTTAAATACCTTTCTCAATTTGTCCCTCTGCCTATAAATCGATTCTTTTCAAGCAAATTTGAGAGAAGATGACAGGGATGATTATTTCGTATAAAACAAAGCATTATAATTTTACTTTGAAGGAAGCCAATAAGAGGACAGGAACATTGTGGGCTTGCAACCATCTGGTATAGCATTGAGTGAGTCTCAACCAATGGCAGTTTAAACAGTTTTGAGCTAATTTTAAACCTATTTTATGTTATAATCATTACCTTTCGTTGAAACCGCTTTATCTTAGTTTTACGTAGCCTTGTGGGCCAGTTTTGGCCCATTCTTCTCTAATTTAGGGTTCTTAAAAGCGAGTTGGGACCTTAAGAGGCTGTCCACAAGAAAATCATGCAAACTATGCAGAAGGTGCTACAGGCTAGATCACAGAATTGGATTATATTCTGTGTGTAAGTATACTTGGGTGCACTATTTTCAAATATGTAATGATTGGGGTCTAAGCTCCTTTTCTTTGTGTATACAAAGGGGGCCCCCTCGGGAGATCATTTTTACTGTTATAGAAGGCCGAAATTTCCTGAAGTTTAGATGTCTCGGTCATCAATAATTTACGACATGAGTGATAAATGAGTGGCCGGCGGTCTAACTGAATGATTTAACTTCGAATACACGTATAAACCAGAAAGATTGAGGCTTTTTACTTCTCGTGATCGTGTACTAACCGAAGGACAGTTCAACGTTTTTCTGGAAGCTAGAAAAATGTTGCATTTTTAAAATTTATATAGACAGGTAAAAACGAACGATGTAATATCCCGACGTTTCGGGGACTTCATGACGCCATTATCAAGGGTACGTGCAGAGCTGTATCGCACAGGTGACGTGCGATACAGGGAGCTATGTTGGTTAAACACGTGGGCATTTATATGCCCGCGTGGATAGCCATAAGAGCACGTCATCTTCAGTACGCAAGCACTACGACAACGACCACGCAGGTGCTGTCCCTGAGGACCTTCTTAGCTGTTTCAAAGTTCTCAAGAAGTGCATGAACAAATTCGATTGTCTTGTCAACGAGATGCTTTACATCAAACAATTAACACCGAGTTTGAACGTGCAAACGGATTCTATCCGTGCTAAAGTATTTGTGTAGCTACCTCCCCTATGCAAATTAGTTGTAACTCTTGAACTTGCATTTGTTAATTTTATTTTCATTCGTACCCTTGATAATGGCGTCATGAAGTCGCCGAAACGTCGGGATATTATATCGTTCGTTTTTACCTGTCTATGTATTACTAAATCTTTGTTAATTTTTAAAATTATTTCTAAAATTTCTCGCAAACCTTACAACAAATCTAATATAGGTTCTGTTAAGAGAATAACCTTGAGTTTTGTTGTACGCTTTCAAAAGTCTGGGTATTGTGAAATTATGGACACTTCAGCCTCGGAACTATGACAAAATATGAGCCAACACAATCGTTTTATTAAAAATTGCCAAAAACTGTAAGGAACAGGATACTTAATTTATCGCTTAAAAACACAACATGACACTTGAAATACATACCTATGTGGCTGAGAAAGGCTAAAAGGAATAATTTTCCCGCTGTGATCCCAGTAAAAAATCTTCTCTCTTCGACGAAGTGACGTTACTTCGTCGTGTAACTCGATAAGTCATAACCTGTCTCGTTAATATTTTCCCGCTATCAGAACGATTAAAAGTAACTTTCACCTCCAAAAATACTATTTCTTTTGCTTGAAGGACGGAAAATATATTTTTCGATTGTCTTCATGCGTCTTATAATCCGATAGAAACTACGACTTACAAACATGTAATGATAGTGTTCTACTTACCACCATCTTTGCTTCGAGCCCGCGAACCAAGAGGTCTGCGATTTTCCCTATGTAGATTGCTTTGGCGGGAAAGCGCGAAAGTTCAGTTCAGCTGTAAAAACATTTGAATTCATACACGAAGTTGCTACTCCATAATGTAGAAGACAGGGTCAGATGCTGGCTTAACATTTTCTTCTATGGCTGCAAGTCTAACTTGCTAGATTTCGAAACACTCGTCGATATCATGTGGCAATTCGAAGTACAATCGCAACATCAAAGAGTACTTGCCACTTCGTAGTTGCAGGAGAGAGATAACTAGTCAACCTCAACGGTTGAAAACATCTCAAGCAAATATCAAAGGTAAATGGCAGCTGATACTTTTGAGTGCTGGGTTATTTGATGAAGATGGTGAAACGCTCACAATCCGTCCCCTGCACAGAGATATTTTTGGCACTATCTGAAATTCGAGTAGATCAGTTACAAACTGCTATCATCCACTTCATGTTCGAAACAGGGCTAAGCCTGAAAGAGGCATTTCGTTTGACATTTCCAAAGAGATTCAAGTTTACTGGGGAGTTCTTGTTTTTTAAATTCTGGGAATATACATTAGGTGCAGAAATTACATTTAGAAGAAAGAGGGAAATAGAAACACAAATACTTCAGGTGAGTATATATTAATCTCAAAAGTGGTTCAGTTGGTCACACGAATTCAATAATTCAGCAAAGTCTGAATTATTGAACGACGGAGTTTATCCGCTCAGCTCCTTGTCCTTGTGGTAGGGTAGATCCAGTGGTTCGCCAGTTGAATATACCTTGGAAGAAAGCTGCACTAAGCATAGGGGGCCCATACAATCTGTTTGTGTAGTCGACCGTTGTTTTATAGTGAATGTACCAAATTTACTGTTTGCCTCACCTAGAGTGATATATTGCTGAGTATGTACATAAATCATTGATAAATAAACGTTGAATTACTTTACCTGTGGTGCATAGTCGTCCTTTTGCCTCAAAAATGTTTTTTATTTTTAGCGATTTTGAATAGGTCTGATTTCGTCGTTAATGTAATGCATTAAAGAAAGACAAGGGTGGAAGCCTTGTTTTGAAAGGGTTGAAGCGCCCGAGCGATTTTGACCCCGAAAATCGCATCGCTCCGCTTTCAAACTTCGCAGCACTAAGGTCAAAAGATGCACGATTCTCCTGGGTTTGATCGTAAACAGCACGCTCGGTTAGCTTTCAAATATACTGCAAGTTACTGAAGGGGCGGAGGTTTAGGAATGATGTATCTTTCCCAGATTTAAGGCGCAAATCTACAAGAGCATCCTTCCATTTTAATAGAAAATGACCTAATGCAAGAGAAGAATTTAAAATGAATGTCATTGTGGGTAAGAGTTCAGCCAAGCGGGCTACTACCGTTGGTGTCGGCATGGGATCGAGGCTACAAGTCTTTTTAGTAGTCTTTCGTACTATTGCACCAACCTCGTCGTGCGAGAGTTGCCGGAAATTTGGAATTTTTTCTCTTCCCCAACAACTGGGTCATCGGGTACTGTAACGTTCTCCTCAAGAGTAATTTCAGAGGAGAACAAAACTAATATAACTACTCAAATGTATACATTGTTAGTATTTTACAACAAACGTTGCTTATGTGACTGAACCGTCTATTCTTAAGAAAAATTAATTCAAGTAGATTCGATTTAACACGTGTCAGGAGCCCATTACCGTTACGTGTCTAAATCGTTACAAATGGTATGAAAAAAAAAAAAACGCTGTCCCTTTCATAAATCACTGTGTGCGTAATTCAGCATCTCCAGCGATAAATCAACAGCGACTTTATGACAAGTTCACCTTCTCGTAATACTCAGTCCCAAGCCTCTCTCTCAAGCCTTCCTGGCTACTGGATCTAGTCTTGTTGTTAAGCACACACGTGCTATTCTGGGAGAGGTAGGTGAATGACACACACGTCGTCTCTACGAGGCAGTAGGCCATACATTTCCATGAAGAGCTCACGTGATATTCCAAATGAATCATGTGACCCGTCAGTTCTAAAGGAACGCCAGCTTTTGACACGGGGAGATGGAAGAGAGCGTCCTCATAATGGATCGTCGATTTTTCTAAGAATTGAGTATAAATATGAAATTAAACGTGGCATATTGCCTTCATAGGGTATTAAGGTGGCTCAATAAATTGACTTCTGTGATATTGTTTCAGCTTTGGGAAACGTTTGAAAACATCGGAAAAGACTTACCAGTAATGGCATTCACCGGCTCGTTGTAAACCGATTCAGAGAAACCAGCGGATTACTTACCAACGCAATATCTTGTTTTCACTTCGAAAGATGTCGGCTGAAGTTTGTACACATAATATCCATAGCATTTCCTGACTTGCGCCTTCAATTCTGCAAAGCAGCAATTGCTGTTCCAACTAAAGCAAACAGTTCGGAGCACAACACCCTCCTCCATAGATGGGTGCCCCCCACGAAGCCAACCTGAGGACTGGGTTCCACATGCCCAGGGTTCCGTGCAAGAGCCTGGTACCTAGCGAGAAATATGTTACAAGGCTTGCCAGATAGTTGAATTTCTTTACCTTGGAACGGGAATTAGGCGCTACTTATTTCGATTTTGAAGAATGTTATGTTTGAGACTTCCACATACCATAAAGTACGTTTTCATTTTAGATGCTTATATTACCAACTTCATAGAGTGGGCTCGAGCATGCCAAGACATATTACCCCATCTTACTCTGACCTCTGAAACATTAAACGACAGAAGGCAAACACTATAACTCTTGACTTACTGCCCTACCGCTTCCCTCCCCCCTCCATACACTCTTTTTATTTCGCCTTGACGCCTCTGAACCAATGCATTTCGTAAACTTAAGATCAAACCTGCATTGGGCTCCATGTGGTCTTATCAACAAAGCGATACCATGTTCGTTCATCTATGCCATTGTCATTTTGAGCTGACACTTCGTTATGTATCACATGGGAAGCTGACCTTGTCCCATCAGCTAAGTCTTTGTACTCTGTGCACATCGAGTATTTATCTTGAATAAAATCAAGTGGAAGTCCTTTTAAAATGTTTGGTTATCACTGAATCAGCTGTATACGCCTTGTCCAAGAACATGACACACTGGGCCGGCCAGCCTTCGAACGCAGACCCTTCGGTCCGGAATCCGGAGCACTGACTATTAGACCACCGTGACACCCAGTAGAAAAAGGTTTAAATTCTAAGCGTCATAATTGTTACCGAAGTGCTACCTAAAAATTGAGCAGAAAACTGTCCGGTTCTTCTACTTACTGTGCAAATTCAATACAAATGTGTGAAAATCAGTGCCATGTTTGTTATTGGCCACACAATCAACTGTCCACGTGGTATTATTGGATATTATATTATCCAAGGTGCAATGATTGACAGATTCAGTGTCAGGTCGGAGGTGCTGTTTTGAAGGACGACGCCATCTCTTACCCAGGCTACAAACGGTTCAGGGTAGCCGAAAGGCTCTGGACAGACCAAAGTTATGGAACTTTTATCATAAGCGTCCTTTACTGTCTGCTCCACTGGCTTGTTCCTCAGAAGAGCTAGAATGAAAGAGATGTTAAAGAAAGATGAAATCCGTTTTGTCACGAGCAAAGGACAAAAAAATGTGAATTCCCCTCTTCTTCCCCTCTCTCTTCAATGAAAGAATGAATAAATAAATGAATGAAGTAGAAAAAAGAGCGAAATCGACTTCGTTTATACCTTACCTCTACTTTCAGAATAAACCTCCACTTCGCATAATGTTAGGAACATTTCATTTCCGTCAAGTCTGATGTTTACATATCGTCCTGTTTTCCTCGGTTTGCAATAAAACGAAGGTTTGTGTAAAGTGGCCATCGAGTATAATCCACCACACCTTGGATTTGAGTTGCCATAATCCTCCAAACCGTCTCCTAAGGGGGAAAAACTTAAGTGAGAGCCCTGCGTGTTTGGTTGCAGTCAAGAACTTGGATATTCTTTAGGGGCTGTGTGATATATTTAAAAGGTTGAGACCATAGCTTTTCAAAATGGCAAAAATAAAATTTATGTCGCACGAGAGACTTGGAACTAAAAGTAAGGAAAAAGAAAAACTTATTTTATCCAACGGAAGCATTGAGCTTACCCACATGGATCTCTATGTTGTAGAGCCTATTCATGCAACACTCGGCTACCCTGTTGAGTATGAACACTTCTGACACAGGCTGACTTGATCCCAGATCCACTCGCCACTAGGGATCATTTTCTGCTAATGTATGAGTGCAACTTAACCCATCATAGCGACTGTCAAGATTTCTATCCACTGCACGCTCTGACGAACCATTCCAGCCCGTGGTGGACTGGTTTGTTGATCGATCCGCGGCAATGTTTACTGATAAAAAACAAAAAAAAACAAAAAAACAGAAATAAACAAACAAAGAGTGCTACAGAGTTAAGTAGTTATGGTTCCGGTAATTCTCAAAGCAAACAAAGGTAGTCCGATGGTCTCGTTCCCAGACCTTTCACGGCCAAGCGGATACAATTACACGGTAAGATCTGGGTAGGAGAAAAGGCAACCAATATACCAAAATAATGCTTTAAGACTAAATATTTTCCCCCATCGTTATGATTGATATCCCCGTCTCACTCCGTAAATGGCTACTGACCTTTCTCTTCGAACCACCAACAACCAACATCTCTGGCAACACCCCTACCTAACCACTTGCATTCCTTCTTATTGCGCCATTTAATTTCTTTCTCACTACCTTGTTGTCTTACTCCACTGGGTGCACACCTGCTCAGCAGCCGGCCTTTGTATTCATCTACCTTCCTTATCATCTTACCCACCTACCTACACTCTCATATAGCAACTAGTCACCTGCCACCGCCATACCCACCTACGTACATTCTCATATAGCCACCAGTTACAAGCCACCTCCATACCCACCTACCTACAATCTCGTATAGCCACCAGCCACCAGCCGCCTCCATACCCAGCTACCTACATTTTCATGTAGGCACCAGTCACCAGCCACCTACATACCCACCTACTTACATTCTCATATAGTCACAGTCACCAGTTACCTCCATACCCACCTACCTACATTCTGATATAGCCACCAGTCACCAGTCACCAGCCACCGCCATACCCACTTACCTTCATTCTCATTTAGCCACTAGCCACCCGCCACCTCCTTATCCACCTACCTTCATTCTCGTATAGCCACCAGCTTTGTTTTCCACCTACCCACACTTCTTCATACCCACTTACCTGCATTTTCAAGTAGCCACAACCCTTTTCAGTTGTCGACCTACCTACCTACCTGCGTTTCCTACCTACACACATTGTAATGGTATAGACACCAGCCTCATTGCCCACCTCCGTATCATCACTGCCTGTCTACACTTGTACATAGCAGATTATTCACCTGTTGGATTAGGATTTACGGACACCTCACAGATTTTCAGCTTCTTGTTGTTTCCCGCTATTCGGATGTTTACATATTGACCTCTAATTCCAGGGGTGCATTCGAAGGATTTTTCCTGTGAAGACGTCATAGTGTATAGTCCCCCACACTTTTGGTTTGAATTTCCTCCGTTATCGAGACTGTCCCCTTAGGAAAGTGTAAAATGCCAGAAATAAATAAAAAATAAAGTGTCCTTGGACAAAAGAAGTCATAGAAGGTAGCTAGCAATAATCATAGCACATGCATTTCACTTTTACTGGGGTGTCATTACATTTTGTGGGTGAGCACAAGGATTTTGCACTCAAGCATATTGATGCATATCTCCTTTATAACAACTTGAGTTTTATTGAAGGCCTTGGCTTGAAACATCCAGGCAAAATTGTGCTCAAAGTTGGTCAATTTGTCTATTGCCCAGCCCTTAATGATAGCCCTGCTTTTAGTCTCTACCATCAATTCGTGTCTTTTACCACTTTCCCCTCAACAAAAATGTCATCATAAAACTAGCATTCAGTGACACAGTTAGATACCATGAAACCCCTAATGAGCACCTTCATTACATGGTCAAATTTAGGACAAGAGGAGGGGTGCATTTTATAGTTTTTCCTAACTTACATATTAACTTTCCCAAATGTTACAGAAATTTAAATATGTTGCAAACTGAAATTTTCGGGTTTATTTCTTGTCTCTAGATATGAGACACTTCAGTGTAGATCCTCAAAAAAGCATACTTTACACCTTGGCAATGAATCACCAAGGACATACAGCAAATTTATATAACTTGGCAGATATTCCAAGGTGGCCTGCCATTAATTATCATAAATTTGAACATTGTCATTAATTTATGTGGGAATCTTTTTACAATCAGCTTCGCATGGCATTTTCATAATCATTTCTTTAAACAGCTGCTTTACAAAGATATTTCAAAGATGTGTGAAAACACAGAAACTGAAGAGTGGTAACCACTATGAGGCTCATAAACAAAAAACCTGGAAGAGTGGTCACCAAAGAGAAGTATTTATTGGCTGGGATACTATTTTGAACATTCTACTTTTCATATACCCTGCTGTTCACAAACGATGGGGTCCGACAGATGTTCAATGTTACCAGACTGTGTACACCCTCAAGTACACTTGATCAATGGGAGGGAAGCTATTTCCCATTGATTGTCTTTCTTTTGGCACTTCAAAATTGGATGGCTTTGAATATAGACACATCTAAGGGACTATGTTCTTATTAGAGAAATTGTTAAATAAGTTAGGTATTCTGCTCTGTATCTAGAGCCTTCCAAGAAAATCTTTGTAAAATAAATTTGAAAAATATTAAAATGTGATGTGAGATAAATGATAGTTTGTATGCACCATTTGATGAAAAAAAAAAAAACCGACAAAGAGACCCCATGTTATAACATGCGTAAGAATTCCATTCTTACAATGGGTACACACATATATATAAATCAAGAGGAATTAGTTATTTGGATTGTATTTTTCATTTGAAGTCTTATAACACCCTTCTCATGCCTGTTTAATTTATTTTATTTTTAGAAGTTAATGAGACGAATTACAGCCCTGGAGCTGGTCAACCGGGCCAACCAGCATGAAAAGGGGAGAGCAGCAGAGGTTCTTGTCATGGAGGCAATGAGCAGTGAAGAAAGCTGCTACGAGGATGATGATGGAAATACCTCAAAAGTAACAAAATACTCTGTGCATCACCTTCAGTGGGAAAGTAGGAAAATGAAAAAAATTGAAAAGAAACTTGACAAGGCTTATAAGAAAAAGCTCACTTCAAGAGCTAAAGAGAGAATCCGCCCAGGGTTTATGGGCAACATCTTTTGAGATGCCCACCTACTGAGAATTTTCCAAAGTGGGCAATAATACAGTGAGAAAATTGTTCTACTAATCAATGAAATCGAAAATGTGCAAAATATCAAGCCAAGTCTAGAATGAGGTTATTTTACATGCCTGCATGAGGCTTCTTTTTCATTGAATAATTATGGTCTCGTCTAAAGTAAGTGATCGTGAATTCTTCAATGTTAATAAATTTCCTCCACATGGGATACTTTTTTCTATATAGATGTACACATCATTTTTGTATATCAAAGTTTCAGCTGCATTTACATTTCAGCTGCATTTAATTTCTTTTAGTAAACACTTGTTTACTAAAAGAAATTAAGGTATATGATCATATTTAATAAGTATTACAGTTGTAATAATTAATGTAGCAAATAACTGAGAGTTATTGCAAATTTAAGTCGATTAAGAAAATTTTTCTGAATTTAGATTGATAGGTTGAACTTATATTTTTTATTGTTAGACAAGTATCATTTCAAATAACATTTCTTAGTAGCTGGATTTGAGAGTACAATTTGCAAATCAATAGCTTTTTGTGTAGTGTGTTACTACAACTAGTTATATAATTTGTGTATTTGTCATACTTTTATAGTGGTAAATATTCCATTACCTGCATGACTGAGATTATATTATACATTGACGAAAGTGAAACAATTTTAATAAAGTATGTCAATCAGTAATTCAAACATTTGGACATCTCTTTTTTTAATTGTTTATGAGGCTCAACTGGGATATCCTCAGCTTAATTCCCCTCGAAAACAAATAAATACTATCAAAGACACTGAGACATACCTTGTTTGGCACAGAGAGAGGCTTTATTACCCACGACCGCCCCCAGGAGGAGACGGATGGGAAGAACACTAAACAATAAGAACCTCTCTGCCCACCAAACACAGCCAAACAAGCTATGCCTCAGAGGTCTGAAGATGTGTCACCATACCCTCAGACACACGAAGCTTAAGAGGCATGGAAATATCGAGATAATATTTGTATGCGTCCGAACGCCAATCCCCAAAAACCTGAATAATTTCCCCTGGTAGACCTGAAGAAAAGGCCCACGATGTCCCTCCTCGACGAAAGGAGTGACCGCGAAACGAATGAGCCGCTGGGACCCCGGCAGACTGCAAGCGCTGACGCATGACTGAAACAAACTGACTCTTAAGAACTGGTCGCAGTCTACCCGACCGAGAGGCGAGGACAAAAAGCGGGGCAGAATTTGGAGCTGGAACAAGCTCGCACGTGAGATAAAACGTACGAACTGGACAGAGCGGGGAATGAGGCACTCTAACCAAAGGTAATTCTAAAACTCGCTGACCAAATTGAACAGTTTTGGACCATGTAAACTGAACACATAATCCATAATGAGTGGGGACAACATGACCACGACAAATACGCTGATACTCTGGAGCATGTGAAGCCTGAGATGACTCGGGAACGAGGTTAGAAATGCGTGCAAACAGAAAAAATGCGAACAAAAATGCACACGAAAAAGTGACGTCCGAAGGGTCGAAATCAACCCCACATGACACAAGGGTACTAAGAAGGTCAGGGGTGATAGGGGGAGCACGATGGGGACGATGTTGCGCCAACCGCTCAATACCCCGAAGGGTGATCTTAAACTCATGTGCGGAAAGGTCAGGAAACTCAAACCCCAGCATAAGGTGAAGAAGCTTAACCCCACTCAAATAATTCCTAACCGAGGGAGGTGTCATAGATCGACTAAGAAATTGACAATACAAACATATGGTCTGTAACGACGCTGGTAAGGAAACTAAATTAAATTTTAAGGTAAAGTACAAATAAGTTCTCCACTGAGTTCTGTGATTTTTGCTAGTTCCTGTGGCATAAGCTGCTTTACGAGATTTCTTGAGGTCCCGAGATAACTGCGATAGCACTGGATCTGCGGAGAAACTACATGCAATCAGCCACATTGAAATAGGAGGAAGGCACCGTTACGTCTTGTATGTTTAAATCAGCAGTCTTTGCAAAAAATTCCTCTTGAAACTGGGAATTCAAATACCACCGAGACAACAAATCCGCAAGACGATTATCTGCACTAGATAAATGTACTGCTCGTAATTCAAACGCGTTTAATGCGGCCAGAAACCAAAGTTCCCGAAGACATGTAGCTAATAGAGGATCGTGAACGCGACCGGAATTAAGCGAGCTAACTGCAGCCGCATTATCGCATTGAACCAGGATACGGAAACTCCGCCACTGATGTCCCCACAAACGAACAGTCAGGAGAATGGCGAGAACTTCAAGGTGATGACCTGTCCGTGACCTCGCGAGGAAACTCGGTGTGAAAAAAGTGATGACGAGTTAATCCACCGCAACCGGATAAACACGCGTCAGTGGCGAAGATAGCGTCAGGAGAAGACCACTCAGACGTCGGAATAATGGAAATGCCAATATAAACACGAATGAAGCGCAACCACCAATGAATGCCCCAAAAAAATTCCCGTGAAAGTTTAATGTGATGATGATTACGCTTAACGGTACGAAGCCGAGCAAGAATACGTGCGAGAAAAAGACGGCTCTGACGAACACACTTTGAAACAAAAGACAATTTTCCAACCAAGGACTGTAGCTCTGACTTGAGAGCCGATTTCTTTGTCAACCAATGCGACAGTAACATTTCAAGCTCATTAAGTCTTTCCGGGGTTACAGAAAGAGTCATATCCACTGTGTTAACCTGAACACCCAGACAAGTCATGCAGGTGGACGGAGGACAGGCCTTGGAAGGAGATTCTTGAAGTCCTAACTCAGTGAGCAGCGAGCCACAATGGTAATAATCACGAGATGTCCTTGCCGCTGGAGCAACACCGATAAAATCGTCCAAATAACTACAAACTTGACAACCGTCGCGAGAAAGAATGTAACATACAGCGCTCGTGGGTCTCTGGCGGGCCATTGCAGCGGTCCTGAGTCCCACAGGTAACACGACGTCGAAGTAAAAATGGCCATTCCAGTAGTATCCTAACAGCGGATAATCATGAGGATCCACCGGGAATTGACGGTAAGCTCGTTTTAAATCACGTTTGAATAGAAGATAACCAGAGCCGAGAGCTGCCACGCGATCAGCGATCAGATCCACTGTTGGATAAACAAGTTCAAACTCCTGATCTAAATAAATTCCAGAAGGGATGCCGTCATTGACCGAAGAACCAACCGGCCAGCTAAGATCCAAAATTATTCTTCGTTCAATAGTATGTGGCTTTGGTACCGAATTCAATGGAGAGACCGCAACAGGACACGAGAAAGGATTAGTGTCAAACGGACCAATAACGGCACCTCTCCCAGTCTCTGATGACAAGTAAATATCAACAGCGTCAGGAAAATGTAAAGCGCCCTGATGATTGCGAAATTCAACGTGTTTCGGAAGGGGGCAAGAATAATCAAAACCAACTGGCCAGCCAAATTCCAAAAAATCGCAAACTGCATAATCAGCGTACTCTCGCAGATATGACCTCCAAACAGGCACGCGAAGCGAAGAAGGCACTGGCAAACGAAGTCCTTGAAAATTATAAACACTAGATGCAAAAACACGGGCATGTAAATCAAGAAAGACACTGCCATCAGGGGGTGAAGATAAATCAGAATTCACAACCGACGAACACGTCGAGACACATCGTGAATCAGGCACAATAAGTCTAGAGTCTGGCAACAAAAACTGTGAATCCGGGGTATCGTTGAGCTCGTGCGAAGCCGCAAAGTTACTGGAGGAACTTGCACCACAAGCGGTCTCTCGAGAACATAAGCCCGACTCGGCAACAGGCGAAAAAGTCTTGAAAAGGCTTGGATCATTATTAAAGTCTGGAAATTGAGAGTCAGTTGAAAACACGGCGTTACTCGAAAGTCAGGCAGACGTGACAGGAGAAGGATCTAGAGAAGAGCTTTGTGAAGACGAAATGCGGGGGCAATCCTCCGAGAACTCGGTGTGCCTAGCAATGGAGCGCGCCAAAGTCCAACACTTTGCACAAATGTGCTGCAACCATTTTCGTTCATTACGAATCACGCCGTAATGATCCTTGGTGTGCGTGCACTTGCCGCTCTGAAAATCGCGACAAAATAACACGGCACTAGACTGGCGAGAAGAACTTGAGCTTCCAGTAGGTTTGTGCGCGGCACGAAGATGGCGAGATTCCAAATGAGCGAACGAATCGCCCCAACGGGCACGGCCACACTCAATTTCGAAAAGGACAGCTGCATGAAATTCTCGTACAGCAGGCCAGGCAAACTGAGTTACCAGATACATTAAAACCACGAAATGATCGAGGCGTCCGGCACGCTCATCAGGAGAGAGGCTTTTTTGCTGCAAAATGGAGGCGTATCCGGCAGCGAATTCGGCGAGAGTTAGCTCGTCATAATTCCGGTCTTTTGAAACATAAGCAAGGCTAAGGAAGCTGTGTGGCCACAACTTCGGCGTGACTACCCGACTGGTAAGCTTAGCAGTTTTTCCCGACTTTAATTGCTTACCTCGGGAACTCTTCTTGTTGGACGTCCCGCCATCATCTTCCAAGTCGCTTGAAGACAGGCCAAGACCATCGACTTCGGCAGAAACTCTCGCGGTTAAAGCAGGATCGGCACGAAGTTCTTTAATCGTAACCCAATGCTCTTGGGCTCCTGTACGTTCAGCTGGAAACGCTTCGTCGCGAGCGGTTTTACTCTGTAAGAAGGCGTTTCGCTTACGCAATGCATGGAGCTCAGCCTTTAGCTTCGCCACCCCAGCTCGACGTTCTAACTGTTCGTTCTCGGCCTTAGCCTGAGCAACGGCCGCGGACAACTCGGCGATCTCATCTGTCTGTCCATTTGCTCCTCTGTTTGAAGCGAGGGGAGTGGAAGACTGACTGACAGAATTTCCATGACTGGTGCCAGGCGGAACTATCGCTGGAGGAAAATCGAAACTGTCGTGGAACACTTCAGTCTCGTCCAAATCCTCGCCTGCATTCATAGCCTCATAATCACGTGCAGGAAGCGATCGTAAGTTATATTGAGTCATGATCGTTAAAAGACAGAAATTTTACAAAAATACCGAACTAACTTTAGAGCGTACGAACTGAACACAAACGAAGATTAGAATGAAACAACAACGCCTTGAAATACGAGATCGAAATCATGTGACCTCCCTGTTAACCTCGAGAAATTAACCATTTTGAGTTCCCCAAAATAACACCATTGTAGGTTTATGTTATCTCAGGGGGAACAAATGAGTTTTGAACAAAACTATTTCATCACTGCAATTTCAAACACTTTGTTATTACTTGAATGTGTGTTGCTTCTTTTTCTATCAATTGTAAGGTTGCCCAAAATATCATAAGTTATTGGGATACAAATGTGGGTGTGATTAAGCAAATCAAAAGTCAGTTGAAAGTGAAACCTGCAGCTTTTAGAGGCACTTAAAGGTCGCTTAATGATGAATGTTAACAAAACTTGAAATTTAAGAGAATCTGAAAGTACAACTAAAGATGAATTACAACAAAACCTGTAACTTTAAGCAGTACTCAAAGAGAAACAAAAGATTGAAGAAACCTTTAAGATGCATTTACAAGTAGAAGTTTTGGGTGACTAAAGTTGAGTTTACAAGAATTAAAAGGATTCCCAAAATCAATTAAATGGTTATTTAGGTTTGCTTTCATGTGATCTTAAAGTGTTCATGAAATGGTTATTTAGGTTTGCTTTCATGTGACCTTAAAGTGTTAACTAAATGGTTCATAAGGACACTTTAATTGACTTCGGAAAGTTCAATTAAAGATACATTTCAGAACTTTCGTATGTCACCTAAAGGTGACTTAAATACTTCTAATGTTAACCTTCAAGTTACCTTTAAGGAAACTTAATTTAGTCATTTCATCCTGTGATCTGTTGCTCGTTATGTTTGTTTGGGCCGTGCGACGAAGCTTTGCCCTGGTTGAAAAGTTTCAGTCTCAGCACACAATGTAAGAGAAATCGATCAGATTGTCCACAAAAATCTCACCGGAAATTATACTGAATACTTTCGCAGGTCTCACAATGCTTACGTAGCTTTCTTTGCGCGACAAAATCTAACCTTAGCTTTGTCAGCTGTAAAGTCTTTCACAATATGGCCAAGGTTGCCGAGATAACGTTAAGTTCGTGGACGACCTCCGGCAAGCGCTTAGAGAAAGCTTAGCTGTGTTTTCGCTTAGCTAATTAAAATCTGAACAAAAATAATTATCGAGAACATCGTGGGAAGGAGAGATGTTTTCGAACAGTTACCGAAGGGGTTTGGAAAGAGTTTAATCTTTCACCTGCTGCCTAGAGTGTTCAAATTCTTGAGCTCGAAAGGCCACGGATTCTCTTCTAGTCCCTTGGTCATTGTCATTGAACCTATTGTCGATTGTTGAAGACCAAGTTAAATACCTTTGATCATTGGGAATAGATGCTGCTTTCATTGGGGAAAACAAAACCAAAGACAAGGAAATATTGGATGGAAAGGGCGGGTTTGCTTTATTGTAAATGTCAGCTTAGCATAGGGTTATCTACCGACATCTAATAACAAAAGTTTCCACGCTTAGCTTTTCTTTTATTTCAGGCGAAGATTAGATTTGATTCTGGCGCGTACAGAAAGCTGCATAAGCACCAGTTGCTCGACATACCTGCGTAGCCCGTGCGACAAAATAGCTTCACGGGGATTGGAAAAGTTTCAGTTACAGCAAATTAGACAAAAAATCCAGAGAGATTTAAGGCTGGTTTTCATTAGCGACGGAGTCGGAGTCGAAGTCGGAGTCGTAAGAGCGCTTATGACCCAGTGAAAATCGAAAAACGGAGTCGTAAGCAGAGTCATATGCTCGACGGAATCGGAGTCGGAAGAATCAGAACGTTCCCATTTTCTTCCGATTCCGCTTATCACTCCGTCGCTTACGATCTAGTGAAAACTGCGTTGTCGGAGTCGGAAGCGGAAGAATAAACCAAACACAATGCTCGATTCCACGCCCGCGAAAATACAAGTTTTGGCGCCAAAGACAACATGGCGGACGAAAAGCAACTTTGCCTCTTATTAATCATTATTTTGCGCAGGTAGAGACAATGCAGGAATAATATCGTTCGAAAAAGAAAGCAATTTTGGGTTCGTGATATCTATCGACGTCGAGCAGCCTAGGAAGAGTATGCTAACCTCGTCAGCGAACTACAACTTGGTGATCGTGAATCGTACTTTCGGTAGGTTCAGTTCGAGTATTTTAACTTTTAATTTCGTAATTTTACCGTCAAGCTCACACGTTTAAATTTGTTACGGCTATTTGTGCATTTTAGAAAGATGGAATCGAGGATTTTGATTGGTTTATTCTTCCGCTTCCGACTTCGACAATGCAGTTTTCACTGGATCGTAAGCGACGGAGTCATAGGCAGAATCGGTGTTCTGCTTCCGACTCCGTCGGTTTGATTTTCACCAGATCGTATCGTTCCACGCTTCTGATCACGACTCCGTCGCAAGTGAAAACCAGCCTTTAAGCTTACACAGGATGAAATAAATAAATTAAGTTTCCTTAAAGGTAACTTAAAGGTTAACATTGCAAGTATTTAAGTCATCTTTTGGTGACATACGGAAGCTCTGAAATGTATCTTTAATTGAACTTTCCGAAGTCAATTAAAGTGTCCTTATGAACCATTTAGTTAACACTTTAAGGTCACATGAAAGCAAACCTAAATAACCATTTTATGAACGCTTTGAGATCACATGAAAGCAAACCTAAATAACCATTTCATTGATTTTAGGAATCCTCTTAATGCTTGTAAAGTCAACTTTAGTCAACCAAAACTTCTACTTGTAAATGCATCTTAAAGGTTTCTTCAATCTTTTGTTTCCCTTTAAGTACTGCTTAAAGTTACAGGTTTTGTTGTAATTCATCTTTAGTTGTACTTTCAGATTCTCTTAAATTTCAAGTTTTGTTAACATTCATCATTAAGCGACCTTTAAGTGCCTCTAAAAGCTGCAGGTTTCACTTTCAACTGACTTTTGATTTGCTTAATCACACCCACATTTATATCCCAATAACTTATGATATTTTGGGCAACCTTACAATTGATAGAAAAAGAAGCATCACACATTCAAGTAATAACAAAGTGTTTGAAATTGTAGTGATGAAATAGTTTCATTCAAAACTCATTTGTTCCCCTGAGATAACATAAACCTACAATGAAGCTGAGGATATCCCAGTCGAGCCCCATACATAATTAAAAAAAGAGATGTCCAAATGTTTGAATTACTGATTGACATACTTTATTAATTGTTTCACTTTCGTCAATGTATAATATAATCTCAGTCATGCAGGTAATAGAATATTTACCACTATAAAAGTATGACAAATACACAGATTATATAACTAGCTGTAGTAACACACTACACAAAAAGCTATTGATTCACAAATTGTACTCTCAAGTCCAGCTACTAAGAAATGTGATTTGAAATGATACTTGTCTAACAATAAAAAATATAAGTTCAACCTATCAATCTAAAATTCAGAAAAATTTTCTTAATTTGCTACATTATTACAACTGTAATACTTATTAAATATGATCATATACCTTAATTTCTTTTAGTAAACAAGTGATAGAAAACAGTTCTCTTACTCTAAAATGCAGCTGAAACTTGATACACAAAAACGATGAGTACATCTATATAGAAAAAAGTATCTCATGTGGAGGAAATTTATTAACATTGAAGAATTCACGATCACTTACTTTAGATGAGACCATAATTATTCAATGAAAAAGAAGCCTCATGCAGGCATGTGAAATAACCTCATTCTAGACTTGGCTTGATATTTTGTAAATTTCGATTTCATTGATTAGTAAAACAATTTTCTCCCTGTATTATTGCCTACTCTGGAAAATTTTCAGTAGGTGAGCATCTCAGAAAAGGTTGCCCATAAACCCTGGGCGGATTCTCTCTTTAGCTCTTGAAGTGAGCTTTTTCTTAAAAGCCTTGTCAAGTTTCTTTTCAATTTTTTTCATTCTCCTTTCCCACTGAAGGTGATGCAAAGAGTATTTTGTTACTTTTGAGGTATTTCCATCGACATCCTTGTAGCAGCTTTCCTCACTGCTCATTGCATCCATGACAAGAACCTCTGCTGCTCTCCCCTTTTCATGCTGGTTGGCCCAGTTGACCAGCTCCAGGGCTGCAGTTCGTCTCATTAACTTCTAAAAAAAATTAAAAAAAATTAAACAGGCATGAGAAGGGTGTTATAGGACTTCAAATGAAAAATATGATCCAAATCACTAATTTCTCTTGATATATATATGTGTGTACCCATTGTAAGAATGGAATTCTTAAGCATGTTATAATATAGGGTCTCTTTGTCCTTTTTTTTTTTTTTTCATCAAATGGTGCATACAAACTATCATTTAACTCACATCACATTTTAATATTTTTCAAATTTATTTTACAAAGATTTTCTTGGAAGGCTCTAGATACAGACCAGAATACCAAACTTATTTAACAATTTCTCTAATAAGAACATAGTCCCTTAGATGTGTGTATATTCAAACCCATCCAATTTTGAAGTGCCAAAATAAAGACATTCAATGGGAAATAGCTTCCCTCCCATTGATCAAGTGTACTTGAGGGTGTACACAGTCTGGTAACATTCAACATCTGTTGGACCCCATCATTTGTGAACAGCAGGGTATATGAAAAGTAAAATGTTCAAAATAGTATCCCAGCCAATAAATACCTCTCTTTGGCGACCACTCTTCCAGGTTTTTTGTTTATGAGCCTCATAGTGGTTACCACTCTTCAGCTTCTGTGTTTTCACACATATTTGAAATATCTTTGTAAAGCAGCTGTTTAAAGAAATGATTATGAAAATGCCATGAGAAGCTGTTTGTAAAAAGATTCCCACATAAATTAATGACAATGTTCAAATTTATAATAATTTATGGCAGGCCACCTTGGAATATCTGCCAAGTTATATAAATTTGCTGTATGTCCTTGGTGATTCATTGCTAAGGTGTAAAGTATGCTTTTTTGAGGATCTACACTGAAGTGTCTCATATCTAGAGACAAGAAATAAATGCGAAAATTTCAGTTTGCAACATATATAAATTTCTGTAACATTTGGGAAAGTTAATATGTAAGTTAGGAAAAACTATAAAATGCACCCCCCCTCTTGTCCTAAATTTGACCATGTAATGAAGGTGCTCATTAGAGGTTTCATGGTATCTAATTGTGTTACTGAATGCTAGTTTTATGATGACATTTATGTTGAGGGGAAAGTGGTAAAAGACATGAATTGATGGTAGAGACAAAAAGCAGGGGTATCATTAAGGGCTGGGCAATAGACCAAATGACCAATTTTGAGCACAATTTTGCCTGGATGTTATCAAGCCAAGGCCTTCAATAAAACTCAAGTTGTTAAAAAGGAGATATGCATCAATATGCTTGAGTGCAAAATCCTTATGCTCACCCACAAAATGTAATGACACCCCAGTAAAAGTGAAATGCATGTGCTATGATTATTGGTAGCTATCTTCTATGACTTCTTTTGTTCAAGGACACTTTTCAGGTCCTCCTTGTTGATGTATCGCCTGCTCTATTGTCCGCTCAAAAAGGATGTTGTTGCTGTCAGAATTTATTTTAAGACAAAAACAAATACAATTAAGCCTGGTATTCTGTAGTAACAACATTAACACTAAGACAAAAGTACAGTCAAACCTCGATTATCCTAGTCTCCCTCGCAGCCGTTTTTAGTCTCGTCACGCAACGCTTCTCCCCACAAACGGCTGCTCACTTTCGAACAACATTCCTTTCCGCTACTTCAACCAATCACTATTTGGGTTACATATGTTGAGAACTGTATGCGCCAAAGTAGTCTAACCAATCATATTGTTTGTTTCATCTTCGAGTTCAAAGCTTTGAAAATGGCGTCCTTTGAAGAAGCGTTTAATGTTGTTAGTAATACATTTCGAATTCCTAGTTTAAATGCGCAGCAAAAAACTGGAATTAGGAAAATAGTTGAGGAAAGAAAGGATGTATTTGTCAATCTTCCTACTGGTTTAGGGAAATCTCTCCTGTATGAAGCACTACCACTCGTATTTGATCTTACCTCACAATAGCCTGGTCATATCGTCGTCGTTTTCTCACCATTGGGGAAAGCCTTATGAACGACCAAGTGTCCCATTTGAGGGAGCTAGGGCTAAAAGCTGGTAACATAAGTTCACTTGAGGGTGGTAAACGCACTCGTGTCGAAAGCGGCGAATATTCCTTAGTTTACGGATCCCCAGAAGCGTGGTTAAAGAACGAACGCTGGAGATTTATGCTGACGAACTCTGTGTATTCCATGCCAAAAAACTCTGTGCCATTGCCGTCGATGAAGCGCATGTTGTAAGGCAGTGGTAAGTGTTTCAATAAAAACGAGTCTGCAGCAAAATGTTATTTTACAATGTTTTAAATTAAGCAGTATAAAGGAAAGGACAATAAGAATGTAAATATTGTAAATAGAAAATGTAAATAGTTTAGTCAGTATTAGTATTACACTGTGGTCTTATTTTGGTTATCGTTATTTTATTCTGTCTGTGTTATATTACACATGATCACCTGTAAAAATGTTGTGTCTAAATACAAGACATTATCATCGCAGTATACACTTCTGAGTGCTTCAGATTACCAATAAAATTGATATTGGGTGCCATGGTGTAGCCTATTTGATTGTCACTACTACATAGATAAAAGCTAAACTTTTTAAAATTTTATACCCCTAGACCCTAAAAGGAAGTAAATATCCCATCAACCTATTAAAACTATGCTTGAAACTAACGTCATTTAGGCAACTTAGTCTAACAGGACCTGTCCCGACACAAATAAAACCTAAAAGTTCTAAGATGGTAGACCCCTAGACCCTAAAATGGAGATAAATGTCCCATCAACCTATTAAAAACCTATGCTTGAAGCTAACGTCAATTGAAGAACTCAGTCCAATAGGACCTTGAAAGTCCTGGCAATGTTAAAGGAGCTAGAGACTACAGCTTTCTGCATGTTCCTTAGCACTGAATGACATTAGCATTATTATTATTAAAATTAATAAAGTTTTCATTATATTATTATTATTAGAAATTTCATCATAGATTAATGCTGTCTATTTTCCTTTTGATGTGTAGGGGAACATCACAAGATAATTAAATGGAAGCCTTCTGTGAGTCTTACTTCAACCTTCTGAACATGAAAAATGCAGTAGAAATTAAGGAAAGTCAAAATAAATCAAATGTTGTTGATGTGCAGTATATGGATCAGGACATGGAACTGGAATTGTATTTTAGCTGGCTTACTGATGAACTGAAACAGAGTCAGGAAAAAACAGAAAGAACTCTTATTTATTGCCAGACTATAAGATAATGTGGTTTACTTTATGCTACCATTAATGTTTTACTTTAATGTTTATTGGAAATGATTCAAAACATGTGCTTGTTGAAATGTTGCATTCCTGCACTCCTGAAACCAATAAAGATAACATTTTGGAGTCCTTTCACAGAGTGGTGGAAATCACTGTGGGGGAGGGGGTTGGGGAGAACAGTACAGCTTCTTTGGCCCTCCTAAATTGTGGTAAGAAAATGAGTGATCTAATAAATTCATCATATTTTTAAATCAGATTACTGGTCAATTTCATTGTCTGATTAGTGACATAAATTGTGTGCTTCTCATACTCTATCATAGCAATTGAAAGTTTTGTCATGTGACGTCACAAAAGATGGAACATCTGTTTGAGATTAGTTACATTTCACTTGTGAAGAAAATACTGTATACATGTACATGTAATAGAGCAAAGTAATTTATGATAATGGTCTGAAGTTTGATTAAGAATACTATGAAAGATTCCATGGGTTATATTGACCAATTGATTCTTTGAAAATTGAATCTCTTCATTGGTGCTGCTGCCAGTATCAAATTGTATTCTTCTTGCATATTGAGCAAAAATGTTAGACTGCTATTAGTCATTATTCAGTGAGATTGCAAATCTTTCAGACTTTTGAATAGATCAGATTTGTATGAAGACATTTATATCAACTTCATTTATATCAGTAGTTGCAGCACCTGGGTACTTCTTGGGTTAAAATCTGGGCTAACAGACTTTTTCAGGGTCCTGTTTTGACATTTTTTGGCTGTAACAGTTTGTCATCATTGGCACATACTTGTCACTAGGCCCTCATATATTGTACATTTGTGTTGTTCCAGACTATTCATAGACTACTTAACACTGCAGTAGCATACTGAATAGACAGTGTGAATTCTCAAAAGCTATGGACTACAGAATTCAATTTCCCATGAGGCAACAAAAAAAATGTTTTGTTTACTGTTTATCTAGCTCTGATACCCCTGAGCATGTTTTTCTTGTGTTTGTTTATCCAGTGATAATTTTGAGGCATCTAAATCAATACACCATTAGAACCAATAGGAAATCTTGCCGGAGTATAACGTCCCTCTTGGCTGATCGTGGTAGAAATATTAGAATTGGCTGTAGCATTAGAGGTACAAGTCGTATTGATCGGATCGAATTGTAAACATTTCGAGGATTTCCCACGGCACGAAGCTTGGATTTCTCCACCGTCGCTCTCAACGCTCAATAAGCGCTTCTTTCTGGGAAGTTCTCGAACCTTGAAGATTCCCTTCAATTCATCTTTGAACTCTTCAAGATGAACAGAGGCCTTTTTGAACTTGATCAATCATCGGTAGCAAGCTTTACAAACTGACAACTCGCTGGTCGCTGAATAGCAGCTCACATTCACATCCAGACAGGAACAAATATTTGCCAGAAAATCAAAAGAACTTTTTCCAAAAACATAAATTTTTTCTTTTGTCTCAACTGAGGTGGAACAAATAAAAGAACGATCACTTTGCAAAACCTTCAGGGTTTCCTCCAGCAAGAAACTACGATGAAATGCAGAATTTGAAAACGCGGGAATAACGATAGCGATTACAGTCTCTTGTGCTCTGATTGGTCGCATAAGAAACAATGTCAGCAATCTCATTGGTGCAAAGACAACAAAGGGAAAGGAATGTTGTTCGAATGTGAGCAGCCGTTTGTGGGTAGAAGCGTTGCGTGACGAGACTAAAAACGGCTGCGAGGGAGACTACGATTATCCGGACCTGTTGGGACTTAGGTAATCAGTCAGGATAAACGAAAATATGAATATTAATGAGAAAATAATGTAAACAAAAGAAAAGAAGATAAAATCTGCTTCGATGACTCTCCAAGTGCTCAATCATTTATTTCTTGTTCCAAAGAGGTGGGCTAACAAAGGATTAATTAACTTTTTGTCTTGTTGAAATGTAGGTCATTGCAAAAGCAACATGTGAGTCCATTGTGGAAATTGACTGTGCCCTTTTGGAGCCCTCAAAAGATGAATCTGGAATGGAGGTGAAGGTACAAGTGGGTTCTGGTGTGTGTGGGTGCTGCAACGAGATGTTTTACAGGGGCAATCCCATTGCAGTTAAAACATTTTATCCTGCTACAGTAGAGGAACTCAAATAGGAGGCAAGAGTCATGTCAAAGTTCCAACATGCAAATTCTCCTCTTCTTGTTGGGGCGTGAACACTGTGAGAGCCTTACCTTCTAGTGTCATCCTTTTACCATGTTTTGGACAAGCCTTTTACAGTGTCTTTGTCACTGAAGAGCAGAAGGTCGAATCTATGACTGGTTATTTGGCTGACCTTGATCAATCAGTTGGCTCAAGCAATATCTTAATTACATAAACAAGGATTTATTCATAGGGATATCAAAGTAGATAGTGTCATTATCTCGCACGTAAACAATGAGTATCGTGCCATATCAATCGATTTTGGCAAATGTGTAGCTTTAACAGCAGTTGGTTCCCTTGTGAAACATTTCACACCTGAAGAACACAAAATTTACAAAGGTAAGCATGGTCACATTGCTCCTGAAATTGTCTGTGATGCCAGTCCACCTTTGCATGCCAGTGATGTGTTCTCTTTTGGAAGAGTGATCTGTGCAGTTGGTACATACCTCCAATGCCACTTCCTTTGTGCTTTGAGGAAAAAGTGCATTCTTAGTGATCTTGAGTCAAGACCACAATTAAGTGATATAACTAATGAACTAGAGGTGCAATTAAAATTTCAAATGAAGTGATTAATTTAGGTGTACTAACATAAAATCCTGTTGAAGCTGTTCACTGTTTCTTAGGTTCTGTATTTTTTTTTTCAGGGAGTGAGGAATCTGCTCTTTTTTCTGCCAAGACTTGTTCCCACAAGGGCACTGAAAGCTTTCTCGATGGCACATCTTGTCAGTCAGTGCTTTTGTTGTACTGCCAATGTGTATGTAAAATTGTTACCCTGTATGATTTGAAGCTTTGGATGAAGTCAACAGATTAATATGTATTTCTGTAAAATCAATACTGTCTGTTAGCTTCATAGGGAGATTTCCACAAATAACATTGTTTGTATATATGAAACGAAATTTACACTGATCCATGAAAATAAAAATTTCACAATACATACACAAAAAAAAAAAAAAGAAAGAAAAAGACCAACTACAGAGAATAACCAAAAGTGCTAACCTCATTATAGTAATGCTTGATACAGACAGTTATTTTTTGTTGCCTTTGTAGAGTGCTAGAAACACAAACTATCACGTATTCATTATTATTGTTTGAATTATTTCTCTGAAATTCCCATTTATTGTGACAGTAACATGAGTGTAGAAAGCTTTCTCAATGGCATTTTGTAAGTTGGGAGGTGAAAAAGTGGCACATCTTGTAAATCAGTGCTTTCAAATGACAGAAGTCTTTCTTTTACCCATTCTTTAATTGCATACCAATGGTTTTGATTAATAAAGCTATTTATTCAGTTTAATTGTAAATGACAGTTTCTTAGGATTTATTGTGACTTGATTTTTGGAGACATGAGCTATAGAACACATTATTTATATTGTAGACAATTTGTTTGGCCGAAGTCAAAATAATTTGTTAGTTTTGTGCAATATAATTATGTTCGCAGTGTTTACAAAAACAATAAAATGTTATGTCTGTGGTAGGCAGAGGCCTGCCACTTTTGTTTGTCCGATTAGTTGTTTTAGTAAGGGTGGATTACATGAGCCGAGTTCACTGTTTGCTAGGATGGCATTATGTGGGCAGGCCAGTCTGACTCATGTAATCAGCCTCTAAGTGGATGATTGGCAGGCCTGTGGCCTGAATTATTATTTCCATCGGATTTCTAGCAAAGGTAAATAGATCAACCACATTTAATTCCAGTTTCATTTACATTAAATTTTATTCTGAATACAGTTGAACCCAGTAAAATTGGGCCACCCTCAGGGAACTGGCAAATGGCCACTAAATAAGGGTTTTTATTTCTTTTTTTGTTAGATCCCAACGAAAACTTATAGCAAATGAACAGCTTTGCTCAATAAGCAAGGTAAATGTAAAGCAAATGTGAAATTTACGTCACATTTGCATGGAATTTTGTCAGGAACAAATACTTGAGTTTAGCTTCAGTTTATAGCTATTGCAAATTTTGTTCAAGCACACTTCTTTTTCAGCTTGAGGATAGTGTTTCAGAAGAAGACATTTCATTCCCAGCAGACAAGGTGGATTACAGAAAGCTAATGGTATCATATATAGGATAGTGAAAGGAAAACCATTACAATCTGTGTCCCTTGCGAGGATTTGAACCTCCTGCAGTCAGCCCAGAGAAGGTGATCCCAGCTGGGAGGAGAGTTTCGTGCGCTCCTCTCAGTGCTTGTCTATTTTCGCGTCTCGAGGAGAGGTGCAGTGCAGATTGCCCATACTTTGTTCTTATCCTCTGGTACCTCGGCAATGATTTCCCCTTATCGTTTTTATTTTTATGCTTTATGATTTTTTTATTTTCATTGATTGATACGAGCACTGAGCCGTTAAAAAGGTCTCAAACCCGGAGGCTAGACAAGTCGGTTCTCGGCTGTAACCACCAGAGGACTGTGTCTGTGTTCAAGCGGGGATTTACTTTTCTCTTTTCTCCGGCACCCTTGACATTCAAAGTCAAAGGAATACAAAAAGACTAAAGCCAGGTTGGAGAGTATCTGCTTTTTAACTGAACAACATTAAAAAATTATGGCATTTGCAGAACGGAATGGTGACTGGAGCTTAACTTGAGAGGGGCCACGAGAACTAATTGTTTATATCATATCAGTCAAAAATCAATTATCTCAGAAAAATTGCGCATCACCATATCAGCTGGAAGACAAAAAAAAGTAAGAGCTGGGTCAATATTCATAAGGAACATCTGCTCTATCAGCTGGGCAGAGGAAGAAATTTGTGTGGACCTTTGTGATGATTCAAACCTCAATTTATTTAACATCGCTACCAAACGTTCTCATAGCAGAGCAGAAAGACAAACTTCTGGGTAGACGCATGTGAGGATTTAAACCTCAGGCTTTTCAATCAATATTCCTGGAAAGGAGAAAGATTGTAAGCCTTACATTTAATACGGAGAAAGAAATAAGCCACACGACAAAAGAAAACAAAGGCAAATAATATGAACCAGAAACATTACAAACTTGCCGCAATAGTCTACGAAGGTACTTTCTCAATGGGGCGTCCATGCCCACAGGCAGGATACAACTCCGACCTCAAAAAAATCTTCAGGGATTGAGTGCGAGGAAGTTTCAATGTTAATCGTCTCAAGCAACGTTCAATAGTAGTTATGTTCTCATGTAATAATTAAAGACGTAAAGATATATGTAGATATGTATAAATACATACAAATGACTTTTTTTATATTCAAATTAACTGACGTTCATAGTCGGGTGAACTTGAAATTTCGTGAAATCACGGGAATTTGAAGTCGCCACGAAAGTATCTGTTAATTTCTTTCCGTTACCTTTCCGCTTATGCCTTTCGAAAGTTGAACGTGATTCGCAGCCATTAAAGCGCGCGCAGAAAACATTTCCTTTCTTGTCATCGCACTCCATGCAAGGAGTGAAACCGTCGCTTTCAATAAGATGTTTCGACCCCAGAAAGAATTGTGAGCTCACGTTGCTGCACGTAGAACAAAATTTGCCCTTCTGGCTCATCAGTGTAAGTGTTGGCTGATTTGGGATGAATTTTCTGTTGACAGTTCAGATTACAATGAGACTATCTTTAATGCATGAATTAAAGATGTCAGAACAGCTATACTCATTTAAATCTCACCTTAAAGTCAAATTAAATGTATTTTAATGAAACACCCTCTTTTGTGCCAAAAAAGAAACCACTTAAAGGATACTGAAAGATTTGCGCTACTAAAGTTAAACTTATGTTCAATTAAAGATTCATTAAAGGTTAGAGTTAGCTTTCGGATATTTTATTTGACAATTAAAGACGATTAAAGCTTTACCCAACCTTTAAGACTGCTTTAGATTTTGCCTAAAGGCACTGAAATAAGAACATTCGTCCTGTGTTACATCTCATCTAACGTTTAAAACGACCTATCAATGCCTACAACCATTATGTTTCATACGAACCTCGCAAACTTTTAAACACGTTCTCTTGTGATACCAGCGAAAGTATTCAGTATAATTACCGGTAAGATTTTCGCGAACAATCTGATCGATTTCTCTTACATTGTGCGCTGAGACTGAAACTTTTCACCTCGGGCAAAGCTTCGTAGCACGGCCCAAACAAACATGGCGAGCAACAGAGCTTCCAAAGCACACTTAACTCTGATTGGGCAGAAAAACACATACATTTTCTGGCACCAATCAGATGCCAGAACGACTGCGACCGTTTGGAACTAGTCTCGTAAGATAATGTCCCCAGGGGCTCCTCTGCCCTTAACTTGAAATCGACTCACAGCCCCTGGGTCTCCGAGGATGGGTCACCCCTAGCCTCACTCCCATTCAAAGGCTTCTCAACCAAGCACACAACTGTAAAATGAACTATTGTCCACGAAGGCAGCCATTAAGCGACGCGCTCTCGGGTTCCTTTTACGCATGCGCGTACACGTCACGCATGCGCTGTAGTGGAACTGCGTTTTGTGACTGAACGCAAAAAAAAAAAAAAATTGAAGCCGAATTTATAACTCGGGCGTTTCCTTCGGAAAGCCCGAGTAATTATTATTTCAAGTTCCAAGAATTTGACTGTTTGCTTTGAAATTTACTATTTTTAAGGATTAAACTGTACCATCATTAGTTTCAAACCAATTATGGTTAACCCCATAACTGCATACACATAAGGTCAGCTGGTTTACCTCACACGCAGCAGGCGTATATTGGAAGGGGTTAATATGGTTATTAACAACTGGTTAATGTCTTAGACTTGTCCTGTGGCTTGGACTAACCTCCATGTCAGGATCAAGGAGAAAAAGCCGTGAGATTTGTAGCACAAGGGTTTTAAAAGCTCCTTAGTTTGGTCTCTGCATTTAGGTATATTTAGAGTACAAGTACTGTAAGGA